>NC_045482.1:6541770-6841926 GCF_009650955.1 Corvus moneduloides
CAAACAGTTTTTGCCTGCAGACCTCAACTTGGAACACATTTGGAATGCCCTGTAATCTTATCTTGAACTTAACCAGCAAGTTTAATTCACAGATTTAGTGACAGATTGGTCAAGTGTCTCTGCTTTTCCTAGCTCCATTTCTCAGCTGTGGTAAGTGTAGGAAAGTTAAAAAGTTTGATTGGTTTTAAATACTGGGGGTTTGGCGCATTGTTGGGTTTTGGTTTTTTTTTTTTTAACGTAAGCTTTTTTCAGATTTTTTAAAAAATTAATTTATTTTTACAGCCCAGGGAAAACCAAAGAGACACTTTCCATTAAAGTACTGAAATATTTTAGAAGAAAGAAAACGCTATGGGAAATCAATTTGAGGGAATACATATCTGTTTCAGCAGAAACACACTCTATTGGGCACTATAGAAGACCATTTTAAAAGCTGATAGATACTTAGCACAACTCCAACCATTCCACCAGCACAAAAGTGTTGCAACAGTGTTAAGTTACCTGTCAAAGTATAACCTCAAATCCTCTGGCAACATTCCCACAAGATGATGGGTACGCTGGAAATCAAGAGTTTAGATACTTTAATGCTTGTTAAATGAGATAGTTCTTTGTTTAGCAAATCCGAATGCAAACTGCTCTCTGGTTTCATGATTCTTTTTGTTCACAGCATGATTTTTTGGAAGCTGTTCACCCAATTATACTTATTTATTTTCATAAGGCAAGCTGTTTTAATATTAATGTTATTTTACAATCAAAATATCCTTTAGGGTATACTAAACAGAATAAAGAAAGCCAGGTAACTAAAACACACACCATTAGTGACCACAGAATCATATTCAGGTCAAACTTTAAATATTTCCTCATCAAAAAACCCCAAAAAATCCAAAAAAACCAAGGTCTCAGAGCTGCATTTTTATCAGTGGAATCTATGGCATTATCACCTCCCCTTTACTACACCTACCTAGGTCAAAAGTGAACTAGGCTTTATTTCAAGTTTGTGAAGCTAATTCATTGTTCATCACAAGCTGGCTCTTAAGAAAACTCATCCCAGAATTAATGTGACTGCATTTAAAGCCAGTTTTATAAAAATTACTTAAAAATCCAGTTGCTCAACTGTAGTCAGTATGGAAAACATCTGACTTCATTCATTACAAATTACTCTAATTAGTTTCATATAGAGATACTGTTCTAAACTGCACCTAAAGATATTTATGACTGGGTGTGGGGGAGAAAACACCATACAATGGGGGGGAAATTAAAAACACATTCCTTAATTTAGTAAAACCTAAGGGAGGCAATTTACTGAGTCAAAAGAATAATTCCACATTCAAAGTTTACTTTATACTTTATGAGGAATAATTTCTTATATTAGATAAGCTTCCTTCATGTAAATGAAAATAAGAGTCTGCATTAAATGAAGGCATTATTTAAAGGAAAAACAAAACACCCGAGAAGAAAAAAATACCAATCCTGAATTCTGTATTTCTAGCAATGGGATTTTTTTACACCTGAAATTTCTTCTGGGCTGGGATTATATGATGCTGCTCTTGCCAGTTTTCCTTCACCAGACTGAGGTCTGGCAGAGCTGAGGTAACAGGTAGGGAAAGGCACTCTCTTTTCATTAGAGAAGCAGTGTAACAGCACGTATTAGCACAGGGTCTATTGTACATCAAGTTGCAAAATTATTCTGAGATTCAAGAGCCCCTGGCTGATGGCCCAGTAAGTGTAGATTTTTCAAAGTAGATGGAAGTGACAGTCTGGTTTAATACCAATTTTTATGCTAATAAAGACATGCAGGACCTGTCTTCACCAGTCACTTCTGAGTTTTTAATCAGTTTTTGGCCATCCCTGTGCATAACCTAGAGGAACCATTTCACACAACAGTGGTCTCTGGAGCCAGCGGTCACTGGCAAAGGGGACTCAGGAGTAGGCACCATATTGACAGCTAAGGGGCAGAAGACGGACTATTGATCCTTCTGTGTCTTCAAGTCAGCTGCCAGAATTCGGGAAGTGAACCACCACTGCCACCATCTCCCACGTGCCTAAAGCTGCACTGCACTCAAGGGAACACTTTCAAGAATAGACTCGCATCCTCAGCCTTCAAACAGTCCAAGATACGGAAAGATTGTCAGAAGCTGTTTACAGTCCTACATTGTACACTTCCCCCAGCCCCCCTGCTGACTGCTTCCATCCCTCCTTAAGTTGCTCAATTCCTTGTCCTCATTCCACTCTCACTTATTTCAGAACTTCTGTGTTTCACCTGGAGCCTCTCAGCCTAATCAGCCCTGTTCCCAGGGGCATTTGTGTTTCAGTTTTTAAGCTATAGGACACAAGCCACACTCCAAAAATTGCTTAAATGGGGAAGTGTCCTTACAACTCACAGAACTGATGATACATCTATCAGTCATGGTACCACCTGCATGTTTAATCTCCTTCTATACACTTTGTATTCAAAATAGTACAGAGGGAGTACAGGCAATGTGATTTTGTAGAGTGAAAGGTCAACAGCTTTCATACAAGATCTGTATCAAAACACTATTTTATTTGCCCCTAAAGATTCTCTTTTCCTTGTATTATATTTAACAGTCACAAAGGCATTAAATTAAACTTTAAAAAAAGAGCTATTTCTATATTCAAAAGTCAGATTTTACTAAAAACATAGGCAGGTCCCAAAATATTAAGTTTTCTGTTATTCTCCCCCAATTTTTCTTTTATTAGTATATAGCCCATAACTTGGGTCTAAAAGGCTGCAGGCTGCTATTAAAAGGACAGTTTAGCAGCCTGTAACAACAGGTGCTTCCCATCAGCAGATGACAATAAAGACTACAGAAGAAGGATTTTATTGCTGCCTGATCACTGCAATGACAACATAGAAGCAGGACAATTGCCACTTGCTGTTTTGCTTTTTTTTAAAGGAAGTTTTTCATATAAAGTGTAACTATACAGTTCACCCCTTATGACTTTTTCTTTAGGCAAAGAGAAAACACAGCCAAGGGAAAACCATAAAATAAACTCTCCCTCAGCAGAGCAACTCTTTTTTTTTTTTTTTTTCTTCTTTGCCCTGAAACCTTAGATCTCTTGGAGTACTGGGCTAGTCCTCACTTTGCAAGGGAATGTTTTTTCACTGGTTATTTCTCAAAACATTCAATTCTACCCCCTCCCCCACCAAAAAAAATTGAAGTCCTCAGCAAATTTAGTACTTTCCAGAAGGAAGTAACTTCTGGGACTACTGTAGAGAATTCCAGAGCTGTCTTCCACAATGGAGTGACCAGAGAACGCAGAGGCAAATGAATATATATATATATGGAATATATCATAACACATAGAAATAAGAATAACTGTATTATTACATACAAGGTGCTAAGTGCTGACCTGCAGTTTCAGAGCTGCACCACAGTGTTATAATAAATGCAGTAATGGGCTGCTTCCTTCGCAGGAATCTCAGCATTTCAAGGTTTGATTAAGGAATGGAACTGTTGCCAGGACTAAGCTGAGGAAACAGAACCTCAATCCTTGAGAAGAACTGAAAAGTCTCCTGCAAGTATTCTGCAGCATGCTGTACATATAATGGATGGACATGTTTAAATACAGACATTTGATGCCTAGATTCTTCACTGGAAGTACCCCAAAAATGTAACTATCCATTAAGAGAGCTGAAACAAATACTGCACCTTATAATCTCCCTTACTTCCTTCCTAAACAAAAAGAATTTCCTAAAACACCCTTGCTGCACTTTAACTAAGAAATTATCTTTTTCTCCAAACAAAACTGAAAGAATATTAAGTTGTTCCAGAGAGACAATATCAAAGAAACTCATGAACACAAAACATACCATATGTCTCACTGTAAAGTCAGAGTGTCTGTGAACAAGCTCATCAGTTTTGTGAGACACGTGCCAAAACCCTGAAAGAAATTGCTGCAGTTCCCTCTTGGAAGCTGAGAGTTATTGACCAAACCAGACTTGGAGATCTTCCATCTTGTTAAAGGTGCTAATGATTCATGTATGCAATTTTTGAAGAAAGAAATGGTCTTCAGCAGTGAGTTTGATTTTTCTGTCAAGAAGTCAAACTGCGCTTGAAATTGTGCAGTGCTGTTATCTTAGTGAATGTGCTGAGACACTTCAGAGAAAAATTATAATTCAGTATATTCCCTAAACAACTTGCCTTCAAAAAGAAAAAGATATATATGAGGTTTCTGCCTTCTGTACACCCTACTTGTTAGACCAAGTACTTTCATTAATGTGTTCACCATCACAGTGCCATGACACTGGAAGCACCTATAAAAAAGCACTTGCAAAGTTTAACACTGTCAAAGTTTAACAATGCCAAAAGCCTTTCCAGCCAGGTAGGCAAAGGATCACTTGTGTCAGGTGATCCTGTACTCATGTGTTTTGTATGCAAAGCCATGGAAAAGTTGTGTTGCAGTACATTTGTCATATTTCCTGTCATGATGGAAAAATAAATAGCATGGAAAAGTGTTTTCTATTTGTTTACAGAAGCTTCCATTAGAACCAGGGAAAGCAGAGAGGGAGAGGGTTGTGTCTCATGCAGGGAAACTCAGTGTTATTAAGCAGACACAGGAGGATAAGAACTTCTTGTGTCTGTATGTATCATGACCTACATTTAAAAAAGATTTTCCTCGTTATCATTCATTTTCTGGAGTTTCTAGTTAAGTCACACCAATCAGTAAAGCTTTCAAAAATACGTACTTAAAGTGGAGAAGATGAAAAAGGAAAATTGAGTATATTACTGGGTGAGAGAAGGGGAAAAGTGAGAAGCAAAAAACTCATCTCTCTGGGCTGGGATTCAGAATAAGTGGATAATCTTAGATATGTCTCTGGTTTCCAATACTACAGCTGAACATTCTCTGTTAGTATCCTGTCCTAAACTGCAATCCTGACAGAACACCGGAAAACCTAACATGAGCGGCAGTCATTGTCAGGAACAATGGATCAGTTAGATCAGTTTAGTCAAGAGAAAGTAGTCTCAAAGTATTACTTCCTGTTCTAAAGCAGAACTACTTCTCAGGAAAGAGTTACCCATAGAATACCTTGTGAATTGCAGAAACATTAAAAAATAAAGAAAGATAAATCCAGTTTGCTGTGAAAATTCCTCTTGCAAATCTGGTAGGTGGCTGGTCTAGGCAAACTCTATTTAAAGAAAACAAAATGCATAGAAGATATGCTTTGATCTCAGATCCCCTAACTGGGCATAAATAAAATATGTAAATCATTGTCATGAAGAGAATACACAGCAACTTAATCCTGCTCAAAGATTATAAATGTGTAGTAAAAGGAAAATATATCCCTCAAAGAAAGATTTTCTAAATTAACTTTGACAGTAAGCCAAAGTTTAAATCAGGAAGTATTTAATCATGTATTGGACATGCTGCATTTTTCCTGGGCCTTTTGTTTCTTTTTTCTAAACCATACTTCATTGTGTAGCTGTGTCCCAGACAGCGTAACAGCCTTTTTCATGGTAAAGACATAGAAAATTGCAGAGTTATGCTTGATGCAACAGCTATGCTAACTGCCAAATTCCAAAAACCTCTTTACCCCACTTACCCAACCCACCAAATTAATTTGTTCTACATCTGTCCCATAAAACTTCCTTCAAACCTGAAATGACATTATCACATTATAAATTCACCAACACACAGCGACAGTCACAGCATAAGACTAAGAACAAAACAGTACAATTACATGAAACCCTGATGCTATGAAAAAACTACAGTAAGAAGCAATGATGCTTCAACCTGACCTCCCCAGAATGGCGAGCTACTGTAACGGAACCCCAACATTCAAACTCCTAGCAGAATTTTTAAATAAACCAGGTGCCCAGTAGTTTTCCAAAGGAAATGCTGGAGGCACAGCCAGAACACCATTAAACCTAAACTGAGTGAATCCAAACAGACACATCTTTGGTTTGCCGTAAGAAATTCTTGAGTACAACCAGTTACTGATTATTACCATGATTGTGCCACCCCTGAGGAAACATACCACAAATTGTTCAGCCCCTGACTGTGAGCAGCACCTGGTTACAGGGCAGGGGGATGCAAGTGCACTGCAGGCTGGGCAGCAACCACAGAGTTGTTCTCTCAGTGTACACACACACACTGAGCAAAACAGCTGCAGAGAAATTGCAATTAGCAGGGTTCTTTCCAAATTTAAAAAAAAACCAAAAAAACCCCAAGACCAAAACTAAAAGCATTTCAGTGAGAAAAAAAAATTTAAAAAGGGGAAAATTACTAAATTATTTGGACTTCTTTGTACTTTTCATGGTAACATAAATGGCACATGTGGGTTTATTTTTCAGCCGTACCTCTGCTAAGCAAATGGGGAAAAGTTTGTTTTAAATTCACACATTTATGTGAAAAATACAGTGCCAGTTTGGACTTCTTCATAGGAAAGAAGCATTGCAAGATTTCAAGTCCAAGACACCCTTCTGTTGATTTTTGAAAGGGAATTTCCAGCGAGATGAATAAACTAGGGATGCACGAGATGAGGCTGTTTCAAAGAAATCACACAATCTAATTAACTGCCCTGCTGGCAGAGGCTCCGACATCTCCATCCCTCAAGCCAGTTACCCAGGGAAACCACAGCCCCACAGAGTCATTGAGCTTGGAAAAGACCTCCAAGATCATCGAGTCCAGCCAGTCCCCCAGCATTGCCATGTTCACCACTAAACCACGTCCCCATCGCCACATCCACATGGTTTTGAACATTTCCAGGGATGATGATACCTTATTTCAAACATTGCTGCGCCTGACTTTACACCAGCAGTTTGCTAAGTGCCACCAGCACACAGTACAGGTTAATTCCAGCTGCTAATTACTGCTCAAACAAGCTCTGTCACACCCCAATCATTTGTGTGAGACCAAACTTCCACACCTGTTTGACACATTCACCTGATGCAGCACAAACGTCTCAGATCTAGTGCTATTCCCTCTGATTTCTTCCAAAGATGAATAGGACTTGCATATCCTGAAGCTTAAGAATGCATAAGCCACAGGCATTCAATTAAAGTCAGAAAGAAAGAAAGGAAGAAAAGATAGGAGAGGAAAAGAAAAGGAAAAGAGAAGAAAAGACAGAGAAAGGAGAGGAAAAGAGGGTGATGGAGGGGGAAGGAGGGCAACAGGGGAAAGAGAGAGAAAGAAAAACTGGAGAATGTTCTGAGTGTCCCAGCATTCTCCACCTCCTGCTCCTTGGCCACTCTCCTACCTTGCTTGGGAAAGGCTGGAGAAACTGCAGAGGCTTCAGCAAGTGGAATACAACAGATCAAAGCTAGGAATTGCTAAAGACCCTCTTTCCCAATGCCTGTTCCTCTCACTGCCTCAGCTTACCCTCATGCCCAGGAGCAAACATCCTGCTCTTCAGGACACCTGCTGAGCTCCCTCCTGTCCACCTTTGAAAACTTTTCCATCTATCCTGCTTCAGATAAATGCCCAGAGAAAGAGACAGTAAGACAAAAGGATAAGAAAAATCACAAGCTTCTTTTTAATTGGAAAGCAGTGTACTGAGTCACACGGACATCCTTCATAGGAACACTATTCTTCTGGAGGAAACTCCTCTGTTAAGAGGCTTCATCCAGGGAAACAATTTCCAATAAGATTTGAAGTGGTATTTGTTAATGCTAATGAAGCAGACAATCCATGGAACTGTCCTGTGCTAGGCTTTGGGGCTCTGAGGGATTCTTGAACACCGCAGGTTATCTGCAATGAAACTTAGAAAACCCCCTCAGAGTAGAAGTCAAAATTTTCAGAAAACAAGGTAAGCACCTCAAGAAGGTTATCTGGAATTAGGGGTTTCCCTATGCCAAATAAGATACTTGAAAAGGACTTAAATTTAGAAACTAATAACTGGCAAAGTATTGGCTGTTTTGAAAGATTCCATTTAATCAGGCGAAGCACCTCATCTGTGAGGAATATCTTTGGATGAGTACAGGAGCTACTGAAATCTGCTGATTTCATGTAAAGTGAAACATGCCATACAGGTTTGCTTCTAGCATTTTTCAAGAGGAAAAAATTATGCAGCAGAGCCAGACAAATACGTGCAGTGGCTAAAAATGAACACAGATTAAAATCCTCAAGAAATAATGTAACCAGGAAAAAGTTTAATACAACAGTGCATCCATTTAGAGCACAAGTTTGAAGAGGTCATTAATGTTTTTGTTTCAATAGACAAGGAAGGAGTAATCAAGGTCCTTCACAATAGTGAAGGATTTAGGCAAATATTTATCTAATCTACTTTTCTAAAGTTGCCATAATTTTAAATGTTATAAATTGAGATTAAGCCATATTTTAAAAAGAATAATTTCTACTAAAGATACATTTCTAAGACATGTTCACATAACAAACAAGCTTAGAAACTTGGCAGACTAAAATGAGAAAGCCTCACTAGCACACCTGAGTCAATCTAGGCAGCTGCAGCAAGAACAATAGGGAAGTGCTTATTTTTTTTTACACCAGGACACAAAAGTTGGAGCCTAGAAATTTTCTGTATTTTGATGGTAGGACAAAAATTGAGCTCAGTAGTTGACTAGCAGAGATGGCTCTGCCATTTGTTCAAGGACATAAAAAGTACTATGTTGCTTTATAAAAGGTCAATGCTACAGGACCACAAATTGCCCCGAGAGTAGGAGTGGGTTTATACAGACATTGTTCTTTTGGTGAATACCCTTTATCTCTCTCAGAGAGACGAAAAGATTTTTCATTTGGCAGGAGCTGCTTTTGAATAAAAAGGGCTTTCCGATATACTGAAATATAGGCCAACAGTTAGCATTTGAAATCTGGAAATGCTGGGCAAGAAAAAGAAATAAGAAACAAGGATCCGTAAACAACTTTGCCTGTCCAGTATTTTTCTCATTTCCACTGAATTAATTAAAGCAAATTCTGCCTAGTCCTTTCCCATCCCTGGCAGATTCATTCCATCATCCCCTTGCTGTGGAGTCCTCACTTGCTATTGCGTATCGTTCAAATCTCTTGTGGACTCCAGAATGGTCTTTCCCTGACTGTGCTCAGTGGATCCCCAAGGAAAGACAAAATACCCTCCACTTCTCTTCCCAATGGGTTTTCTATGCTTCAGCCACCTCTTAGCAGAACTTAGGGTATAATAGGAATGTGTGAGTAAAATCGTCTTTCACTGTTGGCATTAACTGAAACTGAGATAAACAACCTGACACAGAAACTTGGTGGGCGCTGATGGTAATAGAGACACAGACCCAAAATAGGCATAATTATAGTTAGCTAAAGAAGGATGTGACTTGTATACTGAACATATACCTGGGAGAGACTTGGAGCTGGCAGGCACACCCTCTAGACCATTACGTTAAAATACACAAAATTAGGTCCAGAGCTGATTTAAAGATGACATAACTGCCCAGTCTCACATGAAATATAGATGTATAGATTATGATTTCCAGGAATACTTGCAAGGAAATTAATTTTAGCTCTTAAAACAGAGCACCCAGGACAGCACATTTCCAGCCTGTTTAAACAATTAGAAGTGACTCAGGAATGCAGAGGCTCATTGCATAAATAGAAAAAAATACAAGCTAAGTGGAAGTGCTGGTGGTAGCACCCTAAGCGAAGGAAGGAGAGATTTGTTTCTGTATGTTTGGAACAAACAAACAATGCCAGTTCTGCACATCTTCATTCTTGATCTCACTTTCCTGAGATTCTTTTCTAGGGGATACTTGGCCAAGCATGCAATTGTATAGATTCGTTTTCACTAGGCATACTGTATCTGGAATGAACATCTCTGGCAATAGACTAGAATTTAATGGAAATGGGTTTAAGGAATGCTTAATGTCATATGAGTAACATCACTGCAAGCCCTCATTAATCTAAGTTCCCAGATGACAGCCATATAGAAATTAATATAGAACTCGAACTGCAGAATTAATTCAGGACAAGCTTACATTTTTTTCACCAGAGAATGAGAAATAAGAATACCTGGATTATAATGAACTGATGTCAGAGTTGTTGGTTACTTGCAGGTAGATAAAGCAAAACTAACATAACCTTGCTTCTTAAAAGTGCTGCTGAGCACATCCCAAAAGGGAAAGCACAACTCTAAGGGGTTTTGTGCCAGGCTGAGCCCTGCAGGGCTGTGGAGTCTGAAGCCAGGATGAAGACTAGATTTCACAGAAATATGTTGTTTTATCTCCTGGCCACTTGAAAAGTTGAATTCATGGAGTATAGAGGCAGGTGGGTTTATCTGAGAATATAAAACCTGTGCTAGCCAAGGAGGTCTAGGGAACATAGCACAAGCCATCTTCATGCACTCTTGTCCCAGAGTGGGGCTGAAGATTTCGGTTTACTGTGCACATGCTCAAAATAACTTTGTTGAAAGTAACTCAGAATCAGGTTTTAAATAAATAAATGAGCAAGTCACTGGTGGCCAAAGATGACTTTCTGTAGGTGGAAATTGAATAATTGTTGGCATTTTCTGTCAAAAACTTTACAAAGACTCATCAAAGAGATCACTTTGTTCTAGCACTTAACAGAAGGATGAGAGAAGAAAGACAGGATTTCAGCATATCGTGACAGAGCTCAGCAGGAATGTCTACAGAAAGAGCTACAAAGCATATATCATTTGAAGCAGTGAACTTTAATAGAAATTTCATTTTACACATGAATGTACCCTGTGTGATAATCTCCAGTCTGTTTATTCATCAGCTGGAACTCAGGATATGAATGTGAAGGTGACAGGAACAGTGAGTTTTATGTTCCTAAATTATTAGAAAAGGTATTAACCTTTTAATGGTTCTTTGTTCAAACCCAACTCTCTCAGTGTAAAGTAAACCAATCTCTTTTATTTTCTCTGTGATATTAAGCATGAAAGGAAATCCTAGTTCATAGTCGGAGAAATAGTGAGTAGGAAAGATTTTATACCGTTTACATCAGTTCCGGAGTCATCTAAGTGACACATAAACAGCAGGATCATCAATGTAGCAAAACAAACCCACATACAGTGATTGAAAATTTAGCCCAAAGGCCTTTCTATTGGTCCTGATCCAGAGAAACATCTTCCAAAAGCATCTTTTTTCAAAGTATCTGGGATAGCCTAATTCCATTCGTAAGTAAATGTACTGTGAATTTTTTTAATGTGATTTACTAGGGGGTTGGACAGACTCAGAGAACTGGTACTGGATGTTATGGAGAAAAATTGTGAATTTCTTTTAAATGAAGGACAAAGCAATGATTTGTCATTCCTTCTGATTTCAGTTTTCTGGGCTGTGAACCACAGGTAGTTTAAAAACAGAAAATGTGTAAAAATGTGCATAATCCACATCAGATCATTTATTTTTCAGTACTTCATTTTAAATCAAATTCTAAATAGAAAACAGGTAAATAGCCCTTGAAAATTATTTCTAAGGGCTACATAACATCTAAATACGAGATTTCCACTACCCAGAGAAATAACCTAGCAGGCATAGGAAGGGATTTTTTTCCTGTGATCTACAAGCATTTAACAGGAATAATACATTTCTTCCTGTGTGTTATTTATCCAGACAAAGAATTAAATATATTATCCACCCAGGGCTTTTCCTGCAGCTTGTGTTTTCACTGGACTAGTAACATAAAAATTAAGACTCATATCCTTGTATTGCTTGGACTCAATGACCTTAAGGATCTTTTGCAATCTATATGATTCTGTAATTCTGTCTCCTTTATGGTTAGGTCTCAGCATTTTCTTCCAGACTGTGGATATTTAAAAAGCTTTGAAGATGTGTGTGCCTTGTTTGTGGTGATGCACTGACTGTACAGCAGGGCTGAGACCAAAATTTACTGGGATGCCACTGCACTTTCCAGCCTTACAAGCAAGCTTCTCATTGCAACTAACCTGACTCCAGTGCACCTCACACAAAATTTCAGCTGCCCAGGTCATAGGTTATGGTCACTGACATCTGAACAGAATCAAAGCAGCCTTTCCATTTTTCCCTGTGTGATTAATGAAAGTACAGGCCCCTCATCCAGCTCTCACACAACACCCGCAAAGGGAAATCGCATAACAAGATTTTCCTATAGTGCAGAAAGACCTTGTCTCTTTTACTCTTTTAGATATTAATTAACATTTCTTCTCTTAAAAACTGCTCTGTAGATCTCTGGAGTAGCAAAGGATGTCACATTATGTATCAGTTGCTATGGTAACTAATCCTTTCTAAAGGGAAGAAACAGAACAAATTTGTAGGACTTCATATCTTACTATGAACAAAGGTTGTCACTAAATAGTCTTTATTTTGCAACCCATTGCTTTCTTTTGTTTTACTCTTGTTTATAAACGATCACAACTGATTTAGTTAGATTTAGACTGTGAATTCTTTTTCTTACAGTCTGAATATTCTGAGCTTCCTGTTTTCATGGAGTGGCAGAAGAACAACTTCATTCCAGATCTTGGATTGTTTTTTAAAAAAATTTATTTGTGTGAAGGTATAATATCACTGAGCACTCTTTAAGAAACATACTTTGGGTTGGAAATGGCTATATTTCCCAGAAAAATTACATGTAGTGAAGAACTTCTGGCAAATGTTAACATATTTCTCTATTTCTGTTTCTCTGTCCTGAACCAGAGAGGTTCAACAGGACTGGAAAGGTCCTTCATGTCTCAGTTACTCTGATCTCACTGCAAGCCTCCATATTGCAGTGGGATGTCAATCTACTCCTTTTGCAATTAGTTTCTGAGATATCTTTTACAGGCCTTCAGAAATTCTTTTTTCAAAGAAAAGTACAAGCATCAATTTCCTAAAAGAGACATTTCCTTCTACCTGATCTCCATCAGTCAGTAGCCTCCAGGACTTTTGCCCAGAGAGGTGGTAGTAATAGTCTTGATAAAAATACAAAGACAAAAAGATTACTACTTTGTGGGTGTATCTTTATCCCAGTGTGAGACAAACCGAGCAGTTTGGGAGTGCTGCTCTCGAGACCTTCTGACAGCAGAGCTACTGCAAGGAGCACCTCCAAGCCCAAAGATAGCACAAATACTCTAACAGAGACAGGGCCAGTCCCAAGGGTGAGAGATGAGAAAATATGGTGATGGTGGGTAGGAATGAAGAGAATACCTTACTAAAAAATCTCCCTAAATCATCTCAAAAGATTTCTCATTTGCTTTTCTCAGCCCTTCCTTTCTCTCTTTTCATCACTGCTGTACTCCATGACAAGACAAGAATCGTGAAGGAAACAACCTAATTCAAAGAGCTGTGTAACAAAAATACACTTCATATTGTTCAGACACACAGGAGAAAAAGCAAACACTTCAGCAATTTTATTAATTTGCTTTCTTATCAATTTACTGGCAAAGAAAGCTTGTACTTTGCCAGGCTTAAAAACACAGAATAAAGTAGTTTCTGCACTCTGCAGCCATTTAATAAGTGGCTCCACTTGGCATAGCAATGGATTTACTTTATCAGATTTACCAAATTACTCCTCTGCCTTCAGCAGTCACGGATGGGAGGGAAATGTAGCTCAGCTGTAGGAATACTTTCTTTCAAATGGTAGCAAGTCAGAATTAGTACGTTGCAAGGGACAGGAAATTCCTTAACCCTTCTAGTTGCTGACCCTGAGAACTGGAAACAAGCACAGAAAAATGAGGACCTAAAGAATTCTGTGGAATGCATCATTAAATTTCTAGATTTAGAACAAATTATTGAACAAATAAGTGTTTATTTCAGAGAACACTTCTATGATCATGACTTCTTTTCCAGTATCTATATCAAGAGCTAGATGAAATAATTTTTCCCTTAGCTAGGATCCTCCATATCTCAAGAGACACTGCAATGGAGATCAGATTTCTCTAGAGAGGCTCCAATTCTTCCTTATGGAAGAGAAAAAAAATATAATAAGAAGTATTATTTTTTAATGTTTGAAAGCTGCAGTGTCAGCAGAGCAGCTGCAAGGGGAAAAGAAAACCAGGTAGAAACTAGCCTTGAAGTGTGTTTGACAGGAAATCACCTAAAAGCTGTAGATCACTGAGAAAGTGGCACAGACAGACCTTAAGGGAAAGGGGAGAGCTGCAAAACTTCTAGAAGTTTTGAGGGTTATTTGAGACCAGCTAATTACACAGCTGAGGGAGCTGAGCTCAGGCAAGGCAGGGGACAGGAACAGAGCAGCTTGATCTAGGTCACAGAACTGCCACGGCTCAGGTTTTTCTGTCTGAGGAGCTTTTATAGCTCCCATCTGCATATTATCTAAGAGCCTTACACTGCTTTAATGGGTTTATTCTCAAAATGAACCTGTCAGGCAGGAAAGCACTAATTTTGTCATTTTACTGATAGTACACTAAAACTGGAGACTCTGGGGAAGATCCTTAGTTGGCACAAATTGTCAAAGCTCTGTAAAAACCAAGAGTGTCCACTGACTGTCCAGTAAGGGGAGTGGAACTTAGATTATTTAAACCACCTGAGGTTTTTTCAAGATCACATAGGATCATGACAGTATTAGGAAATGAAACCAGTATTCTGAGGAACACCAACAACTGGCCCATCATTTTGTTTTGCGTGTCTGATACGGCCATATGTGACTGAAGAAGAAACCTGAGCCTCAGGACTGTAAAATGCATGAGGGAGCAGGTGCACAGATTTAATTTACTTGGGCTATGACACCTTTTTCTGGTCCTTTCTAATTCTTTAACAGTTGTTGGGTCTGCTGGTTTGTTTAGGGTTTTTTTTTTTTTGTGTGAGTTTTTTGGGGGGACTTGTTATTCTACCAGCAGCAGAAAGTACCAGAACTCAGGGGAAGATGCTTGTTTCTCATGGAAATGAAGTTGGGAGATAAGTATAGAGAATTGAGGCTTTTTTTCCAAAATTAATAGTTCTTTTAAAAGTACTTTCACTGGCTTTATAGCAGTTTGAATTTCACAGTTGTGAAACATATAAAATATTTTGTATATTTTTTATACTTCAGCAGCAAGAGAATAAAACTAAACAATTCCCTTCCTGTGAGTTGCTGTGCATATCAACTGCTATTCTGTGATCCATCTTATCTGTTAATGGTAGCATCAACATCTGGCAGCCTTGAAAAACATCCATTACTTTTGAATTTTTCAGATCGAAAACTTGAAACGATGAGCAGGGATGACGGATGTCAGTCACTGCCTCTGACAGGTCAAATGCAAATTTTTGCTTGAATGGTTCAGATGTTGCAGCATTTAAAGCAAAACAAGAATTATTACTATAGTATAAAATGAATTAAGGTGCACACACTAAATGCCAAAGACAGATATATATATCCCAATAATATAAAATTACTGCCAGTCAAACAAAATACCAACTAGGGGCAGCACAGGGAGTGTATGGCTGTCTGACAAGGCAGAAGAAGATTTGTGCTGTTCATTGGAAACACTTTTACAGCAGTCAAAAGACAAATCTTGAACTTGACAAAGAAGGTCTGCTCTGACTTTGATCCTATCAATCAAGAGTCCAGTAGGTCCTAACTCAAATAAGCTATATCTTAGTTTCAACTTTGGACAAATATAAAGTCTTTTTCCTTCTACCATTCTGAAGAATAATAGATTTACTACTTTTTTTTAGGCCTATAAGAAATGATCTTTGGAAAGTTACTGATAGTTTCAGTGTTATTGACAACTGCCTCTCCAGAAAAATATCAAGGTGACAAATGCATTTGAAAATGACTATTTTTAATATTGGATGGTGTGGCAGAAAACTAATTAAAAATGTCATTTATGTTTTATTTGTGCTAGGAATACACTGCCAGCACCTCACTAATATAGCACAATAGGCCAGATAAATTCTGCTCTCACACTGCAGAGAATCCACAGTAAGTTCACCTGAAATGAAAGCTACAGCAGGAGAAAGCCAAAGTTGTGCAATCCGTTGGTAAGCTGTCTCTCTGCCCACAAGGACTGTCCTTTCTGGCAAACAGGTTTGAGTCTAAATCTCCATCTCTTATTCTTTCATACTCAAGACAAGATTTAGAAAGCAGGAAACAGACATGGGATAAAAATACATCAGAAAAGGCAAGGCAAGCTGGGAGGAACAAAGGGCGAGAAAAATATAAGAAATTTTTCTACAACATTCATTCCAGCTTCTCTGTCATCAACTTTATTTCAGTCCCTCTTTACTTTTGTATCATACCTTTATTCTGTTGGTTATCATATTTATCTGAATGGGGTCATTTAGAAAGTGTCAGGCTCTACACCTCAATTGCAAATCCCAGGAGCAGAAATCTGTAGACAGGTTTGGAGTGTATAATACCTCTATATATGAAGTATAGATAACATATCTCCTAGTTCTTGATAAATAAACCCCAGAAAATTACTGCTCTGGAGTTCTCTTGCTTAAGCAATACAAAAGTCAGCATTATTTTAACAAGAAAGAAAAAGAGAATGCACAAATCAATTTCTTAGACTCAGCATTAAGGACAAAAACAAGTAGGAATCCTTTCTGAGGCCAGTTCAGAAGCCTCCTCCAAAACTTGGAAAAACAGTCACACACATTAATGACAGTTTAAGGCTTTTTTCCTCTTTAATTTCTTGCAGAGTTTAATAACAAGGCAATTCCTTGTAACAGGAGCAACCAATGGACTTGGAAAAACAGATAAGCCTTCTGTCACAAACCTTTTTCATGTCTCTTCTGCTGCTTAAACCCACAGAACTTGTCTTGTTTACATCTATTAAGCACCTTTGTTGCAGCCACAGTAGTGCCACTTTTCCTTCCCTTACATCACAATCTCTATTCAGCACCAGTATGGATCCTGAATCCTGCAAACAGCACAAATCCTATGAATCCTGATTCTTGCTCCCTAATGTGAAGTACCTCATCACCACCATCAGACAGATTTCTGCACACTATTTACCCGCAGCAGAAGAGGAGGTGCTAATAAGTTAAACGGTACCCTTGAGTTGAAACACAACTAAGCCCATAGGGTTTTGCTACCCCAGCCAGCTTTCCAGGATTATTTTGATAAGTATGCTTTGGTCCTTGTGGCCAGACAAGCTGGGATTTCACTTGTTGCCTTTTTTATTCCCTTTTTCCTTTTTTTTTTGTCTCCACCATCTGTTTTGTAAATCCTTGAATTGATAATGTAAAGGTCATTGTTTCAGCATACAGGGATTTCATTAATAAGGCAGAAGTTGGCAAGAATTAAATGAATATACACATATTAATAAATGTATACATGCGTGCACTGCCAAAAGTGGTTTGGACCACATAACTTTAAAGTATTTGATAAATGGCTGGGAGGGTTCTCAGAGGAAAGTTTTGAATGACTGACTCTAAAGAAGAGCTTCTGCTCAGATCCTGGGGTCCTGGTATGGATTCTTCCCATTTAAAACAGACAAAATTAAGCACATTCCTGGGCGTTTTTTTGTGTGTGTACATCTGCATAGGAAAGACTGTTGCAACACTGTATCAACAATATAGAGCAAATGTCCACCTGAGATCCTACAGGAGAGGAATGGGATCTTAAAATTAAAACCTGAAACAAAACAGACCTCGCTCTGGCTCGGAGAGACTCGTAGTCACCAGCACTGGGTGCTGGGATGCCCAAGAACTCTGTCCAGCTGTCAGGGCAGATGTCAGGCATCCCAGTGCTCCTGTGCACAGACGTAAGACCCAGGTTCTGTTGAGAGGACAGGCAGGACAAGCGATGGCCACTGTCAAATCCCTGCCACATCTCTGTAGCCCTTGGTATGCTGCAACAATGTTCAGGTTTGGGATTTGTGTTTCCGAGAGCTTCTGGAGCAGACAGTGAGGAGTGTCTCCATCCTGTCCCACCTCTGGAATCTTTGGGAGTCATCACAGTCCTTTGCCTCCAAGCCAGGTGCCTTATGAGACTGTGAGGGGATGTGCTGGCATTCTGAAGGTGTGAGTTAACACTGACCCTCGTGGGTTAACAGCAGCCATTCTGAGAGCCTCTTTCCTGCTGTTTGTCTCTCTGGTGCTTCCACAGCCAGACCTTGCCACCAGTTCCCCATTCACACTGTCCCCAGCTTTCTGTTACAGTGCCCTGCCCCTGTCCTTTTGAGTGTGGCATGTACTGCAGCTGAGGGGAGCCGTCTAATGCTTGGAGTCAAGGATTACTCAAGGCAATGCTTTGCAAGATACGAACTTCAGTGAAGGGTTGCTCATCCAGATCCTTGGGGTGTAAAACAAGATGGCAAGGCAATCCTGCAGTGCTTACAGGATATAATGAAGCAGAGATCTGCACAGCTGGGATTTCACTAGCCAGCCAGATGGAGGTGAAATTCTCCTCTGTGATTTCAGGAAGAATCTCACAAGATATTACTTTTGGCAGTATTGAACAGTGGCTACTAACATCCAATTTCTTTTTGCTTCATTCCTTTGGAATTTCAGCAGCATCACTGTCCTTTCTGGAAGAGAGACAAGGGAATCAAGGCACTGACATTCAAAGGTGGACACAGCAGAGCAGGACCTCTGCTTGGGTGTCAGGACAGAAGACTCTGAACTGCTGGTGTCATTTAACCAATTCTAAGACCAGGCAAAAGGAATATAGACATTTGTGACTGTCATACCATAAGTATGTGTATAAAATAGACTTACAAAGCTGTGGGTTCCCTGCTTGATGATTCCCTTGGGTTTAGAATGGCAAAGGGGGCACAGACATTCTTGATAATTCCCTTAAGTTCCTTGTGCTAGGTTAATGTCTTCCTTCCTCCACTCAAAAAATAGTCTGAAACCAAGTCAAATGAAAGAAAAGTTACATGGCATATCACATTCAGTAACTGATTTTAACAATTGTTTTTGAAATGTGATTATTTTAGAACTGAAAAAGCAACCTTTTTTCTATTGTATTGTGGTCATTACTTCTGGGCCTTTATCATTGCCTTAACTGGATAATTGAAAAGTTAACTTTTAAACAGCATTTGCAATGTCAAAACTCTAGGTAGATATTTCAATAAGGATTGATGGGTTTTTGTTTTACCAGCTTTACAGAATGCATGCACCATGCTACATGAAAATAAGGTCACATTTTATGATCCCCTACTCTGACACCTGAAAATAGCTAAGAATCTGTCAGAAGCTCAAGTGTTTCCAGTCACTGACTTTCCTACCATAGATAAAAGGCCAGGATGGGTTTTAGAAAGACTTTCTTTCCATAATATATGGCATATTCCATCTAAATTAGGAACAGGACTTACAGGAGAAACATAGGGTAAAAAATCTCGAAGATCTCAATTAATAACATAAAATCCTAGGCACACTTAATGAATATTCAAACATTTTCTATGCAACACAGCAGACTATGCATTTTTCTTGAGCAGGGATTTCCCTCCTCAGCCTCATTCTCTGTTTGCAGGTCAGACAAGTTAATGCATCCCCACATTAGCTCTGTGCAGCTCCCGCTGAGGGAAGGGCCCCCGTGGCACCATGGCTGTCCGTCACACTGAAGTGATTAGACAAAATCTTGAGTCCCCTGGCAGTGATGAGGCTCTGCCAGCCTGGTCCAGCTCCCCACTGACTGTTCCAGCCAAAGCTGGGAATCCAGGATGTGCTGTCATCCCTGACAGCATCCATCAGGTGCCGCCTGCCAGCTCAGAGCGGTTCTGACCCCAACACTGAGCCAGCCCCTCCAGCTTCCCCTGTCACAGCTGATTGCATATGGGGACAACAGTAGGATCAAAGGATTGGCCTCTCAAAAGTGATTTTTTTTTCCTCTCTGCCTTTGCTATTCAGTATTCCTGAAATAATTTTCAAAAGCACTAACATCAGTCTTTTCCAACACAATAAAAAGCTCACAGTCCCAAATTCAGTTATGAAGACATGTAGTCATTAAAATAAAGTGCTCCAGACAGTAACCCCAGTTCCAGCTGGGGAGGTCTGAGGTTATGAATTCTGATCTGTCAGCGATAAACAGGCAGTCAGATATTCACACATAAGAACAATTCTCTCTGGTATCAGTGTGAAGCATATTGTGGGCAAAGGGCAACGTTTAACTTTTTTTTGGTAACTCTTCACAGTCAGTATCATGCCTCTGAACTCTTAGAAACTTCAGCTTAAGCAGAGTCCATAGGAGACACTGAAGTTTTGGAATGGGAAAGTGTGGAAGGTATCTTTTCAGCTTTATACCGGCTAGTGCTTGTATTTCAATGCCTTAGAAAGCCTCGAGCAGCCTTGAGAGGTAGCAAGGGCAATCTAGCACTTAAGTAGCTCTAAAATCGGTACCTGTATCAGCTGCAGAGCAAATACCATCAGCAGAAGCAAAGAGGGAGAAATATAGCTCCCTGCTTGCTCAATTTCCTGCAGTTAGAAGCTTTCAAATGAGACAGACAACCAGAGATGTTCACAGGAAGATAGCTGAGCTGAGAGAGAGCGGAGCCTCCCCTCGAGCATCTTTTATTAGGAGAAGGGGAAAGGGGAGGACTGGGGGCGGACCCGGGGTGACCGGCCAATGAGACACTGCTGAAGAGTCTGAGTTACATTTGGCTTTGCCCGCGCTTGGAACAAAGGAGCTATGAGCACATGTCTTTGGGAGGGGGGAGGGGAAGCTCGGAACAGGCAGCAACAGGAAAGAGCAATGCAATCTGATGCAATCTTTGAGATACTTTGAAACTATAAGTACCAGAAAGGTATTTTTTTCTCCTTTTATCATTGCCCATCACAACTACTGCTGTTGCCATGCAAAAGCCTTTTTAATTTTTTTCTTTTTTCTTTGGCAGCAGAAGACTCTTTATGAGTCAGCAGCAGTTTATCGCTTTTATGTCTCAAGAATTTTTGGGACAGGCCCTCAAATTAGATTGGGTCTTCACTCATGACAGTCAGAGAGAATACACTAATTTCACTGACTGCAGACTGGTGAAGAGCACATCTTCATTTCCCACTATTTTTTTTTGCCCCCCAACATATTGGTAAAGCACATTCAAAAAATTTTGCTAAACTTCCGAAGAGTGGCAGGCAGTCCCAAAAACATCACTGATTTTATTTGCCCTTCTGCATCTTTATCCATGTCTTTGAGAACTGACAGAGAACTTAATGCTGTAAAAAAGTGTTTGCTCTCTTATCATAAATGTGATAATCTCTCCTACATTCACTCAATAGGTAGAATTTTAAAGATGAGATAAACAGATCTAACACCCCACAGGACACATGATCTGGAAGTACATAACACTAACAAATATTAATATGAGCAGAGGAGAAACCAAAAAGCTTCAGTAGAGACATATCCTGCTGTTTTCCACTACACCTGAAAGGTGTGAGTTACAACTCAATAGAGAGAAAAACAGTTTTCCCCACGAGGTTCAATGTACTAGTGAGGGATACTTGTGGGACCTCCAGAAATACATACAATTTAAATACACAGGGACAATACAAACCAACATAAGGTCTTTCCCATTCATAGTCCAATAAAACCATCCAAAACTGTCAATAGTACAAAGGCAGAGCAGAGACAAGACCACAGCTGTACACAAGATAATCTTTGCTTTCCTACCATGATTTAAACAGAAAAATAATACTGAAACAAATATTTTTTAAAAAATACCCAAACCACATTGTGGGCTGTCTGTATTCCTTCTAGTTACTTTAACATACAAAAAACCTGTGAACAAACAACATTGTTTGGGTTAGAGCAGTGCAAAAGGGAAGAGTGGGTAATCAGAACACTTACTGGAGAAGACTACTGAATGATTAATGATTAAACTTCAAACAGCAAATAGATAAGGCACAACATGCAGCATTACTGGATTTATAAAATGCAGATACACAGTGGTCATGGTCTGCCCACAGATACACAGCCCAGATCATGGCTGCTTAAATGCCATGGAAGTCCAGACCAGAGCCAGATTAAAAGGAAATCTTTTCCAGACTTGCTGCAGCCATGAATACTCATGGATCAGTCATCCTGAATATGAAGTTGGGTAAAATAAAGGTAAAACTAACCTGGACTTCAAATACAACCAATAATTAGATAACGGACTGAATTTATGGAAAATTTCTCCCTGGAGCTCATGAGGATTTGGGCTCTGGTGTCACGTTGTAACCAAGGTTACAATAATGTATTTAAACAGAGAAATATTCCATACAAGCTGAAATAATATTTAATTTGGCAGATTGACTGCACACTCGAATTTTGAATTTGCACCAGACATCTAAAGATTGTTGGGCTGGCTGCAAAAGTCAGATGAAACTTTCATTTAGCCCAGTATTTGGCATTTAACAATTCAGCAACTCACAGAGGCCCAGAAGTATTTTAGCCTTGACAGAGCAATACCTTCCCTGCCTCTAAGCTTCCAGCAGTTCCCAAACTGACAGTTGCTTCAATGGTATCACAATTATCCAACTCTCCATCACTTATTTGATCATTTGGAACCGATCAAAACTTGTGGCATCTGAAAAAAATCAGTGGGTGTGAGTTTCTCAGCTTAATTATGCATATAACAAAAAAGTTGCCTTCATTCAATATCAGCTGTCCTCCTGATCATTTCATTTCATGTGCCTTATTTTATGTCCTTTGGACCATGAATAATCATTCCCTCAACACTTGCCCTGTGCCATTCAGGATGGTATAGACCTCTATAATAACCATTTGCACTAATTTGATTTCTAAGCTATAGAGTCTTCGTTATTTCACTTCCTCTGCATACAGAAGGTATTCTGTACCACTAATTATTGTCTGCGTCCTTCTAGGTTATTATATCCTTTTCTAGAGTGAGGTGAGCAGACTTGTAGAATAAATTGAAATGTCAGATCCCCAAAACCACATGGAGCTGTATAGTGATGCTTCATCTCTTCTTTTTCAGTATTTCCTAACACCTTCACTGTCCTGCCCACTAACTAAGACCAAGCTAACATTTACAGGAAACTACAGATAAGTTTATAATTCTCTTTCAATAATGGCATATTTAGAACTACCATGATATATATGAAGGTTTTTTGTTTATTTGTTTGTTTGCTTTCCCCTGTGTGCATGGCTTTTTATTGATCAATATTGAATTTCAGCTGCTCCTTGCTTGGCACTGTGAGATGGTAGAACAATGGTCTATGCCATCCTCAGTTTTGATACTCTCCATCATCAGAAAGCTTTCTATTCATCTCTTTTCCATCACCCATAAATATGTTAAATAGCAATCATTCTAGCATCTCATTTCATTGCAAAAATAGATCATTTCTTCTGACTGTTTTCTAACTTTAAAGTAGCTATCAGTTTCTGAGAACGCAGCTTCTTTTGTCTTGTGACAGGTTAGTTTCTTTTACAGCCATTGGCAAGATCCTTCCCAGACCCTTCAGCGTGTTTCAGGGATGGAAAATGCAGCTGGTGCAGAGCAGAGCTATGGAATTAATGAAGAGATATAAATGCTTATAACACTATAGTGGGGGTCAAAATATATAAGGATCATGCTAAAAGATGAGCTTATTGCAATTAAGCATACCTTCTTATTGAAAAAAGTCTTGTAAAAGTGATTACTTAATCTGAAAGAAGCTGTGCTGAAAATTGAAACGATTTAGACTCGAAATAGAGTGCAATATTTTTAAATGTTGAAGGAAATCAATCATTCAAACAAATAACCAGCAGCAGTGGTGCATTCTATAAAAGTATCTTTCCATTAAAATTATTTCTTGCAAGTTCTATGTTTTCTATTATGAAGAAAATTAGATTAGTCTGTTTTAATGGTCTTTTATGAGTTGAAGCGAGAGTCTACTTAATGATGTGCTGCTTTATTAATTCCTTTATTGGTCCAGTTCCTGGAAAATGTACCAACAATCCACTTTTGTACCGAGCAGCCTGGAAATCTTACACAGATATTAGTTTATTAAAAATAGCAGTTAACAGTTTTCTCTCTCTAATCTCAGCTGAAGAAATGTGCTCTATTAAGAAGCATTCCCACTGCGGTATTTACAAACTCTGTGCCACTCTGTTACACTGTTCTTATGTGAACACTAGGGCTTGGAATATTTAACTGTTACCAAATCTCCTCCTGGATCCTTTGGAGCTGACACCCATAGGCAAAGTCAGTAGCTGGCCACTTCCTGATTTAAATTTCAAGCTAAAGCACCATAGAGATCCTCTGATGGATATGGAATACAACAGCTGCTTAAAGGAGCAATAGATGCCTGCTCTCATCTCCTTGAGCGATGCTGATATAATGCCTTTATTCTCAAATTGCTGTGAGAATCTCTCACGTGGCCAAGGCAGCCAGCACAGGCAATGAGAGGGTTTACTGCTTTCAGCCTCATGATTATACAATTATCTCTCTCTGATATACTGTTCCAGAATCATCTGAGCTGACAGCCATAAGTCTGTTCAATGCTCGACCAATTTATGTAATATTTCTTCCTGTAATCAAATGTCATATTTCTGATCTAGCCAACTTGGTCTTATATTGAGACCACTGGCTCCAGCTTTTCCACGAGCCATGTGATCTCAGTGTGCACAGAGAGAGATTGTCCTTGCTCTGAGCTCCATAAACAAAGAGCAAATGTATTTATTTGGAGGGCATTGGCTACACTTTTTTTCCCTGCATTCCTGAAATACGTGCCCAAGCACATCTCAAGCGATGCCTGTAGTCTGTAGTTTGCTGCCTACACTGCTGACAGTTTAGAGATCAAATAACGATGTGTAAGAGGTGTGCTGATCACTGCAGACCTGGTTATCTTACATTTCCAGAGATGTGCAGCAGACTCACAGGCATCCACCGCCACTCAACAGCTCATTAATCAGCAGCCTGCTGCTCTTGTGTCTGTGCTACTCCACACTGTCAGGAGCTGTGTTTACATGAGAGCTCTCAGTGAAGCTGTTCCTAGGAACGATACAAATACCTGTCTGGCTCCTTTCCTGACTGTAGAATGTGCTCATTGACAAGAGCCCACATAGAACTCTCTGGATAAATGGATGCCATTTCCCTCAAAACCAAAAAAAAAAAGTTGTGCGTGGAAAAGAACATAAACAGATCCCTCTCACCAGTTCACTTGGAGTTCAGCATGAGCACTCCAAAAGAAGGAGAAAAAATACAGAGGGGACATTTCCAATGTTTCCTAAGATATATTCTTTCTTTTCTCTTTTTCCCAAACAAGAAGAAAAAGAACTTCTACTTATATTCAGAAAAAAGGTAAGCAGTCCAAGATCAAGGGTAAACTCAGTTAAACAGAGGGACCAGAAAATTTGCTTCTAAATTGGGCAATAATGAATGTGTACTTCTCACGACCTAGCTTTGAAAAATAGGTAAGTTACCTGCTGGCTGTTTGGGGAGCACTGTCTGGGACTTGCTTCTGCAGGCTACAACTCGGGAAGAACAAAATGAGGAATGGGAGGCTTTGCCAGGAATGTATGGAGGCAATATAAATGGGACTACAAAGCAAACACTCATGGAAAAAGAGGAAAGGGTGGGGAAGTATGATTTGCTCGACAAAGACTTAGTTATGATCCAAGGATTTAGCCTGTTATGTTTATTGAAAACATTGTTCTCCATGAGGAATTTTTGTTAGTGAAGCATAGGCACAATGCTGAACTGAATTATGAACTGAAGAAACAGTAGTTAGCTCTAACTGAATGCAAGGAACAAGATCAGACAGACCATCCATGAGCACAGAATAGGGATCTCTTATTAAAATTTCTCTGCCAAATTTCTTTTGGATATCTTATATTTTGGTGTTTCCTGCTACGATTTGCCATTCTTAAAATAGTTGTTTAAGAAAAACCGCAAAACACCTTTTTCCATAGAAAGCATCCAGAACAGTCTTTGTCCATACCTTCAAGAATGCTCATACTGTGGGGTTATAAATCAGGGTACTACTAACTCAAGAACTCTGGAAAAACCCCACATTATGGTGAGAATGAAAAATCACAGAATGAAGAGTTTGTCAGCCACCATGCAGGACCTTCCTGAGAACGTGTGTCTGTTCCCAAACAACAGCACAGGGGCCAGCAAGATTACTTTCAGGAAAACAGCTACCCCACATGGAACACCTGACCTGCTGTTAACACTTCCACTCAACGTTCTGATAAATTCTTGAGGAAAAGGCCTTCCATTATACCCAGTGCATTTGTGTGCATCAGACACCGTGCCATTGACTGATTTGCAGAAATTAGTCTCACTGGGGAAAGCTTCTGGTGTATCATCTGTTTCAAGAGAAAGAAGATGTAGGATGTGGTGGGATGATGGAACAGTTGTGAAGATGTAGGAATCTCACTGTGAAAACTGCTGTTGACCAAGCAATGTGACAGGGAGCCATATCCAGCCTGATGGTTTTTTTTAACAGCACCCATCTAGTTTGCACACTTGATTTCATATTTCAGTTAAAAATAAAAAAGGTATCTTCTATTATAGAGGTGGAAGAAAAGCAATTATTATCTTGCCTCGCTAAATCTCCCAGTGGATATATGAAAATACTTCAGTGGGTGATTGTTAAATGTGGCACAGACAGGATGGTATCCAAAGGAAATAAATTATTTCATTCTGGTAATTTTTTAATGCATTATTTGTGGGACATCTGTGTTCAGAAATCTTAATTTAAGTCAAAGGTCTGCCATTTCAGATGCTGCAAAGTAGTACCAATAACAACCAAAACAAAAAAAAAAAGGCTGACAAACTTTTAGGATTCTTGTATGTTATGCAAGTTTTCAGACTAGTAATGGAAAACACTGGATTAACTCTCAGAGTAAATGGACAGAACTATTAGCTCTTATTCAAATTCGGTCAATGGATTATGATTTTCTTTCACAATTACTATCTGATTGTTTTTCTGAGACATTTTAATCTCTTTCTTTCACTTCTTAGTTTAGATCATCGGCAGCTTTATCACTCTGTTCCTGCTGATGAAATAAGAATTAACACTATCTTTGGATGCTTGATGTTAAATTAACATTTCCAATGTACTCCTGCAGGAAACACCAACAAAATATCGCAATCTGATTACCCAGCTAACTGCTTCCTTCTCATTTGTCCTTTTGACTAGTAACCAAAGCACTTTTTGGACTGTTTATCTTGTATTTCCTACAAATGAATGAGTAGCCTCAGTATTTTCTTTCCTCTTTGGTCAATAACAACGAGACACACAAAGCCCACCAGATAATCCTGTGCATTTGCCTACATCCACAAGAAAAAATCCTCCAAAAATCCTGAGAGCCATTTCCAAGCTTGTGCCTCGCAATTCTGTCCTCCCTGCAGGAAAACTTCTCCTCAATTCTACCTTCTTATAATCTTTCCACAGTTATGTATGGACACGCAGAACACACAAAAAAGAGCATTTACTTTTTAAACAGTTGCATATATAGCACCTCTGAGGTTTTTAGTTATAACCAGATGCTCTCTTCAGTCTGAAGTCCAGCCATGACAAACCCCAGTTACGGGGGAAGTGAGGGAAGGGGTTTAAGCAGCTCATCACACTGGCTATTATTATCTGGAGAGTGTAAATTCCATGTTAAGAAAAGGAGTCACAAGGAAGGAACAAGCAGTGATGTAGCTGAGGGCAAGAGAAATTCAACTGCTTCCCAGGTCAGGAGGGAATATCACCTTTATCCTGTCTTGTCTGCTATGCCAGATTGGCTAATTTAGTGTTCCACTGCCCTGCTTTTAGGAGATGCAAAGGCCACACAAATTCAACATGGATTGCTGAAACAGAACATCTATTTTTTGACAAACTACTCAAAAGATCATAATTCCAAGAGGAAATTTTAAACTAAGAATGGAGTCTGTCCTGAATATTATTGCCCAAAATGTGAACTAATGACTGTATTTGGAACACAACTCTACAAAGGACATCAATTTGTCTGGCACTGATGAGAGGGAAACAAGAGCCTCAATTTCCCTTGGTAGCATCCCAAAGTGTAAATGTCCTGGTAGGTCCCGACCTCTGCAATCGAGCTCTGCAACACCTTTGAGGTGATTATCAAAGATAAATATTAGTCAGGTAATATCTGGCAAGGCAGTGGCCTGGTTTTAACATGGTACACAAAATTCAGCGTGGACATGTACCACATATTTTCTCGAGATAGCATTAAGCAAACAAAAGAATACTAAATAGAAATATTTTTGGTTTTAAGCATTTAAATTCATTGTTGGGTAATGTGATGCAGCCATGTCGTGGCACATATGCCTCAAACAAAAAGCTCAAATCCCTCAAAAAGGCAGAGGATTGCAGAGCATCCCAAATTATCATCCCATGACTCTCAGTGCAAAGTGTTATAACAGAATATGCAGTTTAGGCAGCAGAATGCTATTTTCAGCAGGCTTGATCAAAAGTCATGAAGCTTAATTTCAACATGAAACATCATCTGTCAGTTCAAAAAAGAGAATGAATGATAATCTTTGTTTAAAAAGTGCCAAGGAGTGATTCAACATTCATCAACTCCCTCCATTCTCATTAGTGAAATCTAAATATCCAATTTAGCAACCTTTCACTTTCGTTTTTAGATGATGGTGTGTTACCAAACTCATTTCATAGAGAATAATTGGTATAATACTCCCCTTCTTTCTGTGAAATCCTGAGACGTTTCATGAAATAATTTCCATTTCATCTGGAAAAATTTCCCTTCTCCAATACCTATGAATCAACCCAATTGTCTGCCTGTTTGAGAAATTACTGTCTAGTGCAAATCATCTCTTAGATGCTTTCATTACTTCTGAAGGCCTTACCTCCTGATGGATGGAGTGTAATTGAGCGCAGATGCTATTTGCCATGAATAGGCAATCCAAACTTCCAAACAATTGCACAGTGTTGAGTTCCTCCGAGTGCACAAATAAGCTTCTTATTGTTTTTAATTTTATCCACTGGGCTTGAAAATCGCAGCCACATGAAAACATTACCTGAATTAGAAAAGCAGAGAAAGCACTGAATGTCCTGGAACTGCAAAGACGCGATGGTCTTGATCTTACCTGCTTTGAAAAGGTAAGAACTCCTGTAGAGTTCATTGGGGTTTGGAATGGACCTTCTGTGAGGTACAGAAACAAGATCCACTTTGTGTACACTCAGCATGAGTTCTCTAAACAGAGACTAATTAAAATTTTGACATTTTAGAGTGGTAGTTGATATTTAAACAGAAATATTTCCAGAGATCATTGCACTTGATATTGAACAATGCAATTACTGACATCAGAAATATGTCATTTCCATTGAGTGGATTAGTGTTCTCAGAGCAATGCACAAGGCATATCAGCAGTACTAAAGAGCAAAGGAAAAACCGAACCACGTATGAAAATTCTGTAAATATCAAATACATTCAAAAGGATGACCTTTTATGGGCATCCAATAACTTAGATACTTATTCTAAGTTAATCTGAAACAGCAAGAAATCAAATTTGGAAGGAAGCAAGCCTGAGGGCAGGATTCTTCCTGGCATTTCAGAATTCAGTTTTTTCCTTCTCCTAGAGAACAGAGAGTGCTCTCTATTTAATTTGCATCCCACCAGAAATTTCCTGCGTATTTCAGTTGAGGTAGGAGCCTCAAAGAACTTACTGTTTTGATTTCCAGCTCTGCTGTTTTGAGCATTCTTATAAGGAATTACTTGTGGAAAATATGTGTTTCATTGAAGTCAGTGGATTTGTACAGATATCATACAACAATTTCACAAGTGTAGCACTCCTTGCAAGGGCATTGGTGGGATAAAGATGTGTTAAACTGACAAATTGCCTCAGAGATGTTCAGTTTCTGACACCCACACATCTTGGATCTTGCTACAAATCTTTAAAATAAATAATGTTGAAGCACTTAATTCATTAATTAATTCCTTTCTTCTAGACACTGCAGTGAGAAATCAAATAGAAAACCAGGACCTGCTAATTGGCTAATACTTGTTAAAATATTGTTACTAATCTACTTTTTTTTTTTGTCTTAACTTGAATGTGTCAGAAGAATTTCAAATGGACTATGAATACTCATCCCAGGATTACAAATTTAATTGAGCTGACCATTTGAATTTGCAATTAAAAGGCCTCTGCATAAACCCAAAGGATATTCAGAGGTTTTTTTCAAGTTTCAGGTTTCCTCCTCTGTGACCTGAGAATACAAATCCCAACACTGAGCTTCTCTTCTGTAACTTGCCCACAGAATCAGAGTCAAGCCACACTGGTACCTTATATGTGCCTCCTATAGGAAAAATCACACAGGAAAAAAAGGAAAAAGGAAATTACATAGCATGAGTAAACAATGCCCGTCTATTCAGAACAAGAGTTTTTAGCTGTTTTTTTGCTTTTGGTATTTCTCTTTTGAAAAGGGAAAGAAGAAAAATGTAACTGGCAAGGCTGTGTATAAATCACTGTAAAGAAGTATGGCAACATTTGGAATATATACACTTTGCAGTTTTAACGTATTCTGCGTATTTTACATACAGACAAATAACTTTTTTAAACATAATATTGGATTAAAATCTAGACAGCAAACTTCTGAAACTACCATTTTTTATCCCATTTTTTGTCCTTTAAAAAAAGGTCACATGATGAGTGAACGAAAATTAATACACAACGAAACAACAGTACTTTATCAGGTAAGAAATATAACCAGGTCATTAACTCTGCTTCTGTCTCTCCCCAAAACTCAACACCGGCTCTTAGATTCTACTTGAGATAATTTTTGCAACCCTTCTCCTTCTCCTTTTTCATGTGACAAACATTTGACTGTATGTGACCGTACTCTAGCTATCAGGCAGAAGTCTTGTTCCTCGGGAGACTGACAGCAAGTCACATCAGTGGAAAGCAATCTGTCTGGTCAGGCAAGTATTTTCTCAGGGATTTTTTCGCAAATTCTATCAGAAGCATGCATTCAAAACTGCCTGTTAATGTAGGCAGTTATTCATGTTTGGGGAAAAAACCGACAAAACCTCCATGACTGAATGCTGCAGTATTGTGCAATAACCTCTTAACAAGGCACATTTATCATGCAACAGCTTAATATTTAGATATGGTGCTAAGCACATTTCTGCATGGACATTTTTTTCATTCCAAGTTCATCTCCAAACATCATACGTGGATTTGCACACTTTTATAAATCTGTTCGCTCTGACTTTATCCCAACTGATAACTAGGATTAAGTCATTTAAGCATGAGTGGTAAGTCACAATTCAGGAGCACTGGTTCCTCCCTAATCAAAGTCACGAGGCAACAGAGATGCTTGGAGGGTTCAGGCATGTCTGGAAGTACCTTTTGTTCTTTAAAACACCCTGAAGTTAACCAGAGTGACTGCGGCCTTAGCAATCCTACTGTATCTCAGTACCAGCATTAAAGGTATATTCCTTCTGTCATTTCCAAATGTTCCTATGTGAAGTGCCAATCTTTTATTGCCACAAAATGTACACACTGCCACATTTTTTGGAAGCATGGGGATGCTGTTCAGTGGGCCACAAGCTCTTAGAGTCAGATTTTTAAAGGCACAGGCACAAGTTTGAGTTTTAAGACTTCCTTAACTTCCTGTAACACTTTCTTTAGCAACAGAAGGTAAGAGCTCAGGCACCTCTTTGCATCTGTAAACAAAATTAGAAGTGCTGCAGAGGCCTTAAAGCAGAATGGTTAACAACAGCACTGTAAGCACTGAATGACTTAAGATTTGCACCCACATAGCAAGAACAGCTCAAAGGAATGAAAATACAGTAATATAACAGAATGGGCCCTGGTTCCTAATGTGTGCTTCTGTCACAGGAGAGTTAACATCTAATCAGTTAGTTAAATTAAAATGTCTCAGAATCAAATATAACTAAATGCCTCAAGCAAAGGTATTTAGCCAGAAAATGGTAAAATACACATCAAAGAATATTTCTAGCTAAAGGGTATGGATTCAAGGCCCTAAAGGTGAAAAAAAGCTCTGAGCATTTTAGGTTTCAAAGCTGAAACACACAGAGGAGCTGGTACATGCCAGATGCTAAAGGGGTGTAAGGTTGTCTCTTGCCTGTAGCAGAGGAATGATGGATGCAGGTACAGAAGCTTCTGCTACTGTGTGATTAGGCTACATGTGGAAAGCAATAGGTGGATGAATTGAGAAGAATTTGTAAATTCAGTACTGACTCACTGATTATGTCCTGTCTTCCTTCTGGTAAACCTGACACCCCAAAAGCAAAAATAAAAAAACTCTCTAGGAAAAGTACAAAATCACTAGGAAAATTCCATCTCAGTTCCTTACAAAGCACACACATCAAGAACTCTTTGATGTGTATTCAGCTCTTCTGAAGTAGGGCTGAGGGCATAATGTGAATGTCAGGAGTCACACCAGAAATCAGAACTGTTTATTACCTCAGAGGAAACTGATTGAGATAAGCAGTCCATAAAAAGACAGCTTGGTTTTACCTGTGCAAATTTACTGCATACTAGCAAGCTAGGTTAGAGACGAACTGAAGAAAATGGAGTACCTGTAAGGAAAGTGCTGTATTATCACTAGACTGTCATTAAGCTCTGGGATTTTTTTATACAGCCATGGAAAACATCCCTATCCAGGCTGTTCCAGTGAGGATTGACAATGGTCTCAACCAGAAGTGATGTTGAGTATTTGCCATCATTATAGGTGGCACTGCGAAAACTGAAGGCAGGTAGGACTCAGTGTCGGGAAACAGTGGGTGCTGCTTTGGGACTAAAGCACAGAGTTAGGCTACAGGACCAAGGAAAAGACAAAACTTTTTTCCATGAAAGACAAGCTCATGATATCTGAATGAATCTCAATCACATGGAACATAGCTTGGCATATACAAATCTGGGAAAAGCATGAATCTTGTCTTGTTCATCCTGTGTAGCTTGCAGAGTTTTGTAGTATAATATGAAAAATAGCAAAAAATGGGTATGTTCTCACCTCTCTATCTTCTTTTCTGTCTCAAAGGCAGCAGCATGTGCTGTGAGCTCCTGGGGTGAGGGCAGGAGCAGCGGAGCAGAGCTGTGACACCAACAGGGGCTGTGGGGCACTGCAGTCATCTTTAACTCTCCGGACAAGATGAGTTGTCTGCACTTCAGCCACGTGATTGTGAAAGCCACAGCTGATAAGTGTACAGAGCTGGAGAAAGCATGTGCAGTGTTAGATATGGCAGGTTTTAATCCTGGTGACTCTTTGTTCTCATGAATGCCTGAATTTTGCCACGAGATAGACTCTGCATGTCTGTATTAGCGGCAGCTGCATGTTCCAGGGGCTTAGAAGGACATAGGAAAACCTTGACAACCAACCAATCTCCAACAGAGAGCTCAGACAAATCTTTCTTAAATATGGTCTTCTGGAGGACCAGTGACAGGCCCTACCCAGACTCTAAAGCTCCCCTGAAATAAGAATGGAACAAAATATTATCAAACATCCCTGTTCCAGATCCTACATTTTTTAAGAGTGAGGTGAATAAATAGTTAAAAACAGTCTGGACAAGTCAATTCCTTTTTTAGATGCTGTCTAACTCCATGAGCTCTGTCAAGAGCAGACCTTCATCAGTTTTGAGTGAAAAGGATGACAAGAACTCATTCAGATTTAATCTTAAGCTAAGATGGTGAAAGAACAGTAAAATAAGCTTTTCAAAATTAGTTTGTGTATATCATTCCAAAGAAAGAGTTAAGCCAGAAGAACCTGACCTGTATCAGTTGTTTCATGAGCTATGTGCTCTCTCCAGCAGGACGTATATCATTCTGGAGGAAGCTGGACCCTTGTTATTCAAAAAGCATTACACTTGTGTTTGAACTCTAAGGAAATGTCAGGACAGGGTTGGCTTATGAAGTGACATGGAGCTCAAGAGTCCTTTACTTTTACTAATGATGTTCTGAAGGAAGTCAGGAGGATTTCAGCCTTCTGGCAACACCAAACACTAGGAGAATCTATAGAGCTGAGAGACTCGGAGAGTAAAAGGTAATGTAAAAGAAAGCAACCCTTGCCATCTGAAATTAAAAAAAAAAAAAGAAGCTTCATAAACATATTTTTGTTCATAAACTAGGAATAAGAAAGGGATCAACGGGGACTCAGCCAGTTGCCCGATGAGATAAAGGATAGAGCTGCTTTCTTCCCTGTCTCTTGTTTCCTGTCTGTTCTGTGGAACTTTCCCTTCACCCTCTTTGTTGTATGACTAATATAAAGCTGCATGTTTCCTGCAGTAACTAAGTAGATTAGTTTCTTGTGAACAGAGCAGCTGCTTTAAAAAGGCCCTGTATCACTCCTGAAAACAGGAGTTAGGCACCTAAGTAACTTCCTAATCTCTGTTGAGAATTTCACCCTTAGCATACCACACGCTTCTCTTCCCCATCTGCAGACTGGAGATAAGAGCTTTTGAATGTGGCTGCTGCTGTCATCTTGGGAATAAGGGAGGTAAAGGGAAAAAAAACCCCACAGCAACAGTGAGCACTCAAGCTGCTATAATGGCAGTGCTGCACTGATAGCATCCTCTTTCGTACACTGTGGAAAAAGGTTACTGCTCATCTTATCAACTCAAGTACACTGATTCTCACCAATGCACTGCTTGACCTCCTGTGGCTTGTTTCAACCTTATGAAAACCTATATATCAAATCATACAAATTAACTGGTGCATATTCCTGCTCCTATCAGGCTTCCTGTATGCCAATGAAAATGAGAATATACTCAAATGGAAAAACAGGCAACCCTGTATTCAACAGGATCCCTTACAAGGCAGTCTAAGAGAGCTGAGGTCCAAGTTCAGTTCCCTGCTAAGCAGAGCTGATGTTGACTGCTATGTTTACCTTTCAAACTGCCTCTATCTATGCAAAGGAAAACAAAAGCAACAGGCTAAAATGTTATGCTGAACCTGAAAGTAAGAGTTACTGTCGTGTGCTGAATGAAAAACGGAGTCAGTTCTAATTTGGGATAAACTACTGTAAAGGTAACATTTAGAACTTATGAGCATTTTCTGATCAGTTGTGGTTACTTCAAATTATGCTGAAAGATTTCTTTTGTCTGCTGCTATCAAAAAACAGTGAAAACTGAACCTCAAGGGCTTGGAGGTCTCAATTGTGAGGTGGGCCTTGTGATCTTATGTTGATGCACAAGTAAAACATTTCATTGCGAAATCTGAAAATACGCTTGGTTTTATAGATTTCAAAGTCTATTCCTTAACCCTTAATTGTTAAAACCAAAATAATTTAAAGTGCCATTTTCTTTTAAACTAAATTTTTAATGGGCTTTGTGCAGCAAGAAAAGATAAGAGTGCCATGGTGTTTCATGTCTAACACTAGATCTACTGGATGAGAACCCCCACTGGAATGGAAGAATTTGGCATGTGTTCCTTGCTCTCAATTTCACAACACCTCAAGTAAAAGTTCTGTCCCTAAGTCCTCTAGTTGTAAAAAAGATTTTCTACATCTTCACTGTGCCAATGAGGAAACCCCTGTTTATGAGGTTTTGAATATTTATCTGAAATATAAGTGACCAGCAGATGGATGACCACATCATCCATGGCATCCCCTCAGATTTTTCCCCTTCATCCTGATTTGGAGAAGGCAACTCTGTTGCCTACACAGAACTGTCCTTATGTGTTTTTACAAGTCCCATGAGGGCACATCAAGCAGCAAACATCAAGCTGCTGATACTTCCTTAAGTGTTTGCATGCTTCTTGGCCACACCACTTGTGACAACACCAAGCCCTTCAGAGAAGCAGTGCTGCCCCATCCTAATCGATCAAATCCATAGGCAGCAAGGCTCTTGTTGCAGTGGGGATTTCTGCAACATATATAGACAGCAAGGCCCGTGGAAAGAAATAGGGACCAATTCTTGATAGAAGTTTCAGAGATCTTTATTTTCCAGCCACATGGCCAGGGGACGGCCGAAGAACTGTCACAATCACGGGACAACCAGGGTCCTCCCCACCCAGGGGAACACAAAACAACCAATGGGGAATGGGATTCACCAGGGAGTCAGGAAACTCTGTAGGCCATGCCTCTACTCCAGGGTCCCCTCTCCCAGGACCCCACGCCAGGAGGGAGGAACCCCAACACTTCACCCTTTTGTTTTAACTAAAAGAGATTTAAAACTTAACATTGAAAACAACTGGATAAACATAAGATAACAATTTCAAAAGAAAACAAGCCACCGTCCTGAGTCTCTAAATGTCCAAACAGATTTTTTCTTTGGAACATCTTAGGGCTGGCAGAAGGGAGACAGGACTCTCTGAGCATGTTTTGTGGGGAAACTGAGGCAGGAGAGGGTTTCTTCCATTTGTACCTGTTGGAACTCTAAACAACAATAGTTAATCCCCTCCCCGCCTTGTCATCCCCCACTCAGCATGGGAAAGGGATTTTTGGGAAAACAATTGGTAAAGGCATGGTATTGTGAGGGAAAGCATGAGTGAAAGAACGGATTAGGAATACACTGAGGATAATAGGATATAGGATAAAAGGGAAAGGTAGAATTGCGAAAGGGAGGCTGTATGGGTTGTTCATAATGGCAATATTGTCTGATAAGACTACGATTCCCAGCCTTTCACAGAAACACCACCAGGTGCGGTAACATTTGCTGCTTGCAGGCCTTTCTTTCCTTGTATAATTTTAAACTCCACCACTTCTCCATCTCCTAAGGTTGGGATATATTTTTTGGGATTATTCTTCATAATGGCAGTATGATGAATGAATATGTCTTCCTTGTTGTCACATCTCGTTATAAAGCCATAATTTTTTTTTGACATTATACCATTTTACTATTCCTAAAACCTTAGCTACGATAATTTTTTCTTTTTTCTGTGTCACTGCTGGTTTTTTGTATCACTGTGTTCCTGCTTGCACTTTCACTTTTGCTCACTCCTGAGTTGTACCTGCTGGAGCTGCCAGGGCTGCCAGGGCTGCCCATGTCTGCACGCTCTCACCATGGAGTCTCAACTTCTCCGGGTCGCATTCGGGGCCGCACGGACCAGGCTGGGCCGTGCCGCTCAGCTCCTTGCGTGCTGCCTCTGGTCACAGCTGCACTGCCGCTGCCTGGCACCGTGCCCACGTCTCTGTGCGGTGGTTCCCCCACGCCCTGTGAACGACTCTGTTCTGGCGCGTGTTTCGGCTATGCGCGGCTCCGCTCCACTGCCATTGCTGCCGGCCACCGCCCACACGCCGCCCCTCTCAGCCGGGCGTTCACGGGGCTTGCTCCACCGTGCACTGCGCGGGGCCAGGTGGGCACCGCCGGGTCGCACCGCTCCCGCTGCATCTTGTTCCACTGCCGATACCACAGCTCATGCTGGCCCACCCACGCGTGGGAACTGCCTCACTGCCACCCACATTGCAGTTGGCCCATGTGGCCGAGGCCACGCGGTCCCTGAGGCACGTTTCCTTTCTCAAGGACACAGCTGATATTGTTCAACAGTCTCTGTAATTAGATAATATTCATGGAAATATTCTTCCATTGGCATGTATTTTGACTCAGAAATTAACTGAGTCCAAACATTCTTCCAAAAGTCTTTGGTAAGAATCAAGTCCCAAGAAATGTAGAAAAAATTTTTAAACAACCATGCCAGGAAGTGTCTCAGTTCTTTTTGAGCTTGAATTAAGCTAAAATTTACATATCATTGTTCAAGAATCTTTTCAAGTTTAAGATAAATGTCCCTTTGCAGCTTGGAGAGCCACGAGTCTTTCCACAGTTCCTCCATAGTTTATGGAACAGCAAAACAAAAGCAAGAAGAGAGATCCAGAGAGTTTCTTTACTCACGAATTTTTGGGGATCTTCAAAATCTTGATCATTTCACAGTCGCTGACTCCAGGGAATCGTTATGTTGCCCGCAATCGCACAATTTGTTGCAACGGGGATTTCTGCAACATGTATAGACAGCGAGGCCTGTGGAAAGAAATAGGGATCGATTCTTGATAGAAGTTTCAGAGATCTTTAGTTTCCAGCCACATGGCTGGGGGACTGCCGAAGAACTGAGCAATCAGGGGACAACCAGGGTCCTCCCCACCCAGGGGAACACAAAATAACCAATGCGGAACAGGATTAGGGTACATGTGACCAGGGAGCAGGGAGACCCCATAGGCCATGCGTCTACTCCAGGGTCCCCTCCCCCGGACCCCACACCAGGGGGTAGGAACCCCAACAGGCTCTCAGCAGCTGGAGGGCACCATCACTCCAGCCTGAAAGACAGCAGAGGCAAAGGGATAATGCTGGGCTGATGCGCAGTTCTTAACGAGCAGAGCAAGTAGAAGTGCAGGGAGCCGCTGCAACTTGAAGCTGCAGGAGCAGAGCAGCAGCCGCACTGTTTATCCCATTTTTAAACAAGGAGACAGTAGTTAAGATCTGATCTTTTAAGCTCAAACTTTCATGCTGAGCAAACCACAATTATCCAGAGTTAGACTTCAGGAGTTCTGGAATTTTAAAACTCAGGTGTATGAACAGCAGTGACGCAAGTCACATGCGAACAGCTCATCTGAGTGAGCATACACTTGCTACCTTCATTTCCCTACAGCTTAACATTTCCACTCCCTGAAATTCAGCGAGGAATCAGAATTTATGCTCCAGTGTCATTCCCTGGAGACAATCAGTCCAATGCTGGGTTTGGCTGAGACAAAGTTCATTTTGTTCACAGTAGGCAGTATGGGGCTTTGGAAATTATGAACAAAATCAAGCCTATCCCAGCCCAAACCAGCCCACCACAGATTAATTAAATGACATAAATATGGATGCAGGAATACCTACCTGTGAATGAGAGGAAGCACCGTTGTTTAGAGAGGGTATTCCAATCTTTGACTGCGGGAGAATACAAGTGATTATTTAATCAATGCAAGGCCATATTCCATCTGTGAAGCCTCCCTGTATCCTTGTGGCAGTGAAGTTCACACAGCTGGCAAATTTTTTAAAAAAGCCATTACAAGAGGCATTTTGAAAGTTTGGGAACTCTGAACAGTATTAAAGACTAAATATTAATTATAACAAGTATCATTAAAACAACTTATAGGACTCTGAGGTACTAATGAATTTTGTTAAGAGCAATAATCAGGTTATGAATTAAACTACTGGATTATATATTAGGCAAGCTTGAGTTTGTTGAAGCTTTCTGTGTAATGAGGTTATTTTTGCCTCTTGATACAATAAATCTAATTTTACATGTTTATTATGACATCTTATTAAACTGCTTTATAGAAAGAACATTAGAGACACTTTTAGGAACTCCTCAATGTCCAAGCTAATTTAGGAAAGAACATCAAGTTCTCCTTTACAATATCATTATTTTTAAACCATTTGCTAGCAAAAAATAAATGAAAAGAAATTCAAAGGGGAAAAAAGAGAAGTGGTAGTTTATGCTTCATCTACAGTAAATTTATACATGTTCATATTCTTATTCATGTTAAGCCTTAAAACCTGAATTCTTTATTTTATATATGTATATATGCTCAAGTCCTTAAGTTTTCAATATTAGCAAATCATAAAGTAGTCATAATCACAGATTTTCCTGTTGCTTGTGTGTCTGGCAGTGCTACCCAGAGAGGCTGTTTGTTAAACTATTTTGGGATACTTTGACTTAAACTGAAATGAAAACTGTAAGTGAAAACAAGGACTGTGAACAGTGGGATCAGATGGTTTAGAAGAAGGAAGGAGAAAGGAAAAGAAACTTTCTATGTACACACTAGGTAGAGACAATACATGTGCTGCTGAAGGCAGCACTAAACAAATGAAGGCTGAAAAGCATAAAGATGTAGAGTTTTAAGCCAGTAGTAAATAAACAGAATGCGACATGTTAAACTTGCATTACTTCAAGTAAAAACAAAGCAAAAATGGGAAAAAAACAACAACCAACCAACAAAACCCCTCCCCAAAAAACCAAACCCAAACATTTCCCCCCCACCAAAACCCAACACAAGTTCTATCCTCCAATTAAAAATTGTAAAAACCTAATCTCAGTGTACAATCAACACAAAAATAACGTTCCATCCTTAACGTGGTTTTCTCTATTTCCATTGATAGATTTAGCCTCCAGGTATCATATGAAATTCATCATTTCTGTTCCAACTCCAAAATAAAACAACTCTATTTTCCATGTGTCAAACAACTAACAAATTTTACCCTCACTATCCAGTTATGATTCTTTATGGTTTGTGTTGCAGAGGACAAAAACCTCTGTGTCTGCAAGGGTATAAAAAGTTCCTTGTTAAGTAAACACTATGAAATGGTCAGTCTGTTTGACAAACTCAGAATAAGTGGTATGTTTTTGCATTACAGGGATTGATTAGTCACGTAAAGTGTTTGGGGTTTTTTTAGTGTTCATCCCTTAGGAAAAAAAAGAAAAGCTCCATTTTCAGTTTTCCAATTTTCCATAAAGAATCTTGCTGCTTGCATAAAGCAGTTTCCAGCAATTGTCATATCTGGAGCAGCAACTTTCCGTTTTTACTTTTCATTATCGGAAGCTTAATAGAAGGTAATGCATTTCTTTTTATAAGTTTAAAATTTATGGATATGAAATGTTGGGTTTACTGCTTAGAAAATGAACGCATTAAAATACAGATTAGTGGCACGTCCATAAAACTACACAATGCTGCACAAGTCCTGATATTCTTTTGTCAAATGAGCTTCAGAGCCTACCTAAAAGCAAAAAGGCTAAATGAAATATGACCAAAAGGTTAAGTTGTGAAAAATGATGCCTATTCTACTATAAATACAATTGTATATGCAACTTTATGTTATTTGAGCATCCAAAACAGAAAAAAACCCCTGAATAAGTTTTCTAGTGGCAGAATATCTGTACTGACATGCAGAACTCAAGCCTTGGGTTGAATTTTTTTGTTTCCACTGGCTGTAACAGCAGGCAAATTTTCTTGTATCCCCTCATAGAATGTGACCTTGTATATAAAATCAAATGGTACTGAAAACAAAGTCTTCAGTGGCAGGACTTAATACTGGACTTAATACTGAAGCATTAATGATAATTGAAACCATGAAAATACCAAAGAAATTGGTGCAGTAATAAAAAATCCTCATTTTTCCATGTACTTATAAATATATTTAAACAACTGTTAGGCCATCTCAGGAAAAATAGCCCATGGAACAAAATGCTCCCCCAGCTGCTGCTGCTGCCAGTGACCTGTGGAGCTGCCAGGCACAGCAGCAAGCTGCCAGCTCCCTTTCCCTGGAGGAGAGGCAGCTCAACACTCAGAGGTGTGGGAAGCACGGCCAAACCTGCCATGTTCAGAGCTGGAATGCATCGAGATGTGCTTGGAGCTCATTCTTCCATAGCTCTGGGTCATTTCCATCCAACCCACCCCCTTAAAATGCAGTTGAGCATCTCTGCTGCACACCATGACCATATGGAAGCATCACTCTACCCCTCTCTTTTCCCAGCCTTTCTGATAGGTGAAGAAATAGCTGACATTTGTATTTCAGCTCAGATTCTTTAAAACAGAGAGAGTTATTGTGGACAGCTGCTGAAAACAAAGGTTGATCCTTCCTCACTGACATTAGTCCTGGCAAACTCTCTGCACCAAAGATGAACCACAGACAAGAACCAGCCATCAGACCTGATCAATACACTTTAATTCCCCTCCCCCTTCCTAGGGAGGAGTCACCAGCACTCACAAACTTCACGAGGTGCATTCTTTATCCTGAAAGTCTATTATGAGCATTTTTTTGCATCTATAAAGCATTTTGCAAGGCACAAAACTATAAAGTAAATACCTCGGAGAAGCCTCAGGAAAACCAACCTCCACAATTTCTCCGATATACCCCTCGAAATGAACTTTGGACATTTCCAACATCTCTTTTCAGAATCCCTAGCCTGCCCTGGCAATACAATGGCAAGAGGACATTACCCTAAAATATTCTCCTAAGGAGCAGGAAAAACTAATGTGTTTCAAGTGACAATCAACAGAGCTGCAGAGCTCCCTGTTGTTTGTCATTTCTAGTCAGATCCTTGAGGGTTTTTTTTCCGTACAATTTGATTTATTCATTCTATTTCTGTGTGTCATGTTTCTACAAGCCTCATTACACGGCTATGGAGAAAATATTGCAGACGAATTTTTGTTATCTGAAAAATGACAACGCCTCCCATACTAAATGGTTCAAGGTTTGTTAGGTAGGGAAGTCATTATGTAAAAAGAACTCTTTTGCAAGAAACTCCAGCTTTTTGATGCCAGGCTCTTGAACTCCTACAGCTAATGAAGGATTCTACGTAATGATATCGAGTCTGCACATTCTTTTGGTAAAATATAAATAAGCAAGAAAAGGACATGTAAGGAAATTTTCCTTGAAATAGAATGCATGAAAGTATTGAATTATTTGACCTTTGAATTTCTTATATTTTTTTCTTCCTCAAAGGATTTCCTTAAAATTAAATCTTTAATGTTTATGGAAGTAAGGATGATTACAGTTTTATAATCCAGAGTGTTCTTGTGTATCTGGTTTTGAAGTGCTTCTGAAGCCCACACCCAAGGTAAAGTTTATGCTCTAGGACTTAAATGTCCACGTGTTATTACATAGGTGCATTCTCAGATTCCTGCAGCCAGTCTTTGAGTCTGAGGAAATGAATAAAATTATTTTCTACTTTTGACTAGTTCTGAACTGCAAGCTGAGCATACAAAGCACCACACATATCGATTTGCAGTCACACAGGCACAGAGATCTTCTTCTATCCCTGCTATGCCAGTGCACATGCAAACACACATGAGTACCCGCCTTAACTCATGGCTAAATCAAGCCTGTTAACTATTGGCCATTTTAAGCCAAATCCTACTTTGGCTTTATATGTAACAGAAACAGATTAAAATTTTGTTTCCAGGAGCAAAACTAGAAAAACCTCTGAAACTTACAAATGTGCTTCACTGCTGACTCGAGCCTGAGTCATCAGTACTGAGGGAGAAGGAGGACTGAGTCCTGCTCTTGCTTTTTCTTCCATGTTATACTTGCTGGTTATTTGGAGAAGTCATGGATATTTTGAGGTCTACTTAGCTTTATTTATCCCTTCTTGTATTAACAGAGACAAGTGTTCTAGTTCAATAAATGTGCATGTGGAAGAAGTTTATCTGAGGACTCCATACATTATTCTGTTACACATGTACATACCAGTTTCATTAGAACTTACATTCATACTGAAACAAGCTATTGCTAGTTTTATTCTGCCTTTGCTTAGTGAGTAGATGTTCTACTAAAATGTTCTTTTTTCCACATTCTGCAGATATGACCTTGGTTGTGTTTAATGACTGAGTTCTTGCAGGTTAAGAAAAGCCTTTCATTTCAAAATACCATGTGAAATCTCCTTACCTACAAGGAGAAAATGTTCTATATTCCTGTACCATAAAAATAACTTCACATCTGTGCTCTATAAAGCATTAGCAGAGCAGAAGTTAGTCAAAATCCTGTATTCAGTGCTCCCCTCAACCTTTCTGAATCAGAGAGAATGAAAGAGAGAAATACCCAGAAAGGCAAACCAGTACATCAGAAATCTGTCCTAGAAATCTGTCACCAGGACTGCAGGCTTTGCTACAAACAGCACAGCAGTCAGCAGTGCGGGCAGCCAAAAGAGCAAGCAAGGTCACTCAAGAAGCTGCCACCACAGACCTAAAAGCTGCTAGAAAAAGATAGGAATTGCAGCAAGCACATTTGAATAACACAGAGGTCACGATGTACACTGCTGCCAAGCACCAGGGCTGCCACTCCATCAGGGCTTAGCTTCTACTAATTCACTACCCAAGGAGTTCAAGAGATTGGTGCATTCGCTTCTTTGCAGATGGAACAGAAGCTGTTCATTCATCTGAATGTGGAAAAGCTGAGTTTTCTTTTACATTGTTACAGGTGGCCAGCAGGCCATGAGCTTACCCACCACAGTAAAAAAAACAAAACAGTTATTTCTGATGTCATCTTTATCTTATTCATAAAAGCAGTGCCTCCTTTGGGAGTGACTTGTATCTGGACTTGTGAGAAAGTGAACAAATGGATCCCCAAGAGAGAAGTAGCAGAACGTGAGACACGGTGACAAAGTTCTTTGTTTTCAGTCCTGTCCATATTCTGCAGACAAGAGTAAAGGCCATGTGTATGAGGTGCTTTTCTTCCATGGCACAAATCCAGCAGTACCAAGAGAACTGGGAACTCTTCCAGTCACAAGAGATGAATGTAAGCAATTCAACAGGTGTGCTTCCTGAAGAAATGCATGTCTCCCCGTTTTGCTTAGAGAATCTTAAAATCACATGGAACTCCATCAACAAAGACCTCCTGCTGATTATTGATGTTGTACAGAGAACATCAGTTCATCAGTGGCTTATCCATTTTCGATGCCTTATTAGATGTTTGAGAGTGGAGCTGTAATTAACGTGGTAAAAATATGAGTTTATTGGATAAAAGAGCTGATTTGAAAGCCCTATATGATTGTTTCTACTGAGGCAGTAATTGTGGTCATTACTCCCTTTTCATGTAGAATCTTAAATTCTCTTCCTTACTTGGAAATTACTTTTCCTGGAATTCATTCAGATACCAGGTCCTTACCTACCTATGAGAACAGAGTAACTGAACAGAGCATCAGTCGTGAGACCACATTAACTAAAGAAGAAGATACTTCTAAGCTCTAAGTTGGTAGATGAGAGCTGTCCGCTGTGTGATGAACACATTTTTTTTCCTGAATAGATGATAATGCCAGAAGTCTTTATAATTTTATTTTTTCTTTAATGTTCAAATGATGTTGGAGTCATCATTGGAGAGAGAAGATCAGAAAAATGGACAAAAGCTGCAACAAAAACTGATTTTAATACTGAGGCTCATGACCATCACACTTTCAATCAGTCTTTTCATGACCACTAATAATCAAGTACTAATTATCTAGATTTCTTGTTAATGATACAGGAATGCAATGGTTTAGTCAGATATTACTTGAGACATTTGCTTGCTTTTCTTTCTCAGTTATTGACAGAGACACTGAGCTTACAGCTGCTGATAAACCAGTTTCTGTCAATTTGAATTAATCAAATTTTCACACAGATAACTGAAGGCTTCCATACCACAAGGCTGATCAAAAGCAGAATTTCCAAACCAGAAAATGAGATTATTTTAATTTCTATAATTCCAGTGAATAATTGCAATCATGCAGCTTTTGTTTTATTTTGATATTTTATTCTGATATTAATGTTGTATTTTCTCTATTTACCAAGCCTGCATATTTCCTTCAATCAGTATATCCAGTTTAATATACTAATATTATATTACCTCCATATACTTCAATTAATTGACACAGTTTTATTTTGCTGTTACTGACATTTATTCAGTGTAAGAGGTGCATTTCAGAAAGACTTGGTTACAAATGTAACATCATGATTTTAGTCTAGAGATACAATAAAAAAGAGCCAGTAAGAAACTGATTTTTTTTTTCATTTTTATGCATTTTTCCCCTAAACTCAGAACCTGAAAAAAAATTAAAATACCTTTCATTCATAGCATTAAAAAAAAAATCTTATATTTCTTATGCCACCCTTAAGAGATCATTTTTGCTTCTCAGTTTGTATCTACTTCGAAGTGCTTTCTGTCTGACAAGTATTTCAGACAAGTTTAGCTACTGATTTCTGATCTTGCAATTTGAAATACTTAATCCAAACACTCACAAAGCTCTGTCTGCAAAGAAGAAAGAATCACTGGAACTACAAGACCAGGGATTAAAATTTTATAGGGTTTAGATACATTTTCAGATACTGGCCTACCAAGTGGTATTGGCATAACAAATGGTTTAGCAGTTCTGAGATGCAATTTCTTTGCAGCAGACCTAGAAGATGAACCTATTTTCATAAGCTGTAGCAGTTGAGCTGATATGGGGGATACCTTCTTGAGTAGCAATATCAAATCAGGATACAACTGGAAAACTACTGTGCCTTATTTTTATCTCAAAATATCTCACTGTATAGCTCACTACTTGAGAAGTAGCTTGGAAACTTTTTTCTGCCTCTGAAAAAGTGATCTCCCTTACTATTTCCTTACACTTCCCATTCCTTTAAGCTAAAGACTGAAGAGGAAGATGATCTACTAAAGACAAGTAAATTGGGCCTTTAGCATTTAGTGCTATTATTTTTCTTGACAGGCATTATAAAATCCTACAAGTGATTTTATTGCACCCATTCCATTACATCCTGGATGAATTTCGAAGCCTAATTTTGACACTAAACCAGAATAGAATGCACGCCAACTGGCAGAAATAACACATTGGTTTCATGTAAAAGCTTTGTTCAGATATTCCTTTACTGTATGAGTAGATGTGTTCACTGGTATGATCTAGACGATGCTAGTATGGTCATATATTTCATCGCTTACTAGAAGGATGAGTAAGCCTAATAATGAAATATGCAGGATATTGTGCATGATGCACATCTAGGGCTCCTGGAAATTCTTCCCAGTGACAAAGAGAGCCATGGTCTCACCTGTGTGTGACAGGTAGGACAGTGCCAACAGGATGGTGGCTGATGGGCAGCAGTAACTGACCTATCGACCCCAATGGTTGTACAGCTGCACAAAATCAGGATCTGCTGCTTCAAGGAGCCCAAAAGTATAATCCAAAAGAAATAGCAACACAAGTGCTCCGTAGAATGATCTTGAAGTTTTGTCATTCATTCGATGTGCAGAAAGTATCAGATGCCCATTTAAGGTTGATTGTCATCACCTATCTTTATATGTTAATTTTTAAATAATGATTTGAGCACATTGAGTGTTGCCCTCAGGAGAAAGGAGGCTCAGGAACACAGTAAAGTCAAGACCAGTGATAAAAAATTACTGGGTGCTATGACAAGGCTGTCTGACGGTCTCTGCTTGTCTCAGAAGAAAGTGATGCTACTCCAGAATGCATCAGAAAATGAGCAAAGAATATAAAACCAACATTATCGTGCTAACTGGTGTTAAATCCAGGGAAACTCATGGTAGAGAGCTGAGCTCCTCTCTTGACAAAAGCTCTTGTACAGCTTTTGCTCCACACGATAAGAAAGGGCAAAGATACTGGTAATTTCCTTGATTCAGCACAATAACTTTCCCATTTCCTCATTTCATCTTAGTAACAGATTCTCTTTTTCCCCACCAGAGCCATTATCTCCCTTCAGCAGAGATAAAAACATATAGCAAGCAAGTGTATACAGAGTAGCAGTACACCAGACAGGGTCTGAAGTGGAACAAATAAAAAAGATGCTTTCAGAACTTAGCTGATTTAAGAGACACACGGTATGAAGAAAAGGCTTCAAAAGATAGGGGTTTGCTTTTGAAAAACATCTCACATCTCTGTGTTAGAGAACCAGGTCTGGTGAATTTCAATCTCTTAAAGATCCAAACACCATAATTTATCACAAGAAAGTTTGGGGTTTTTTTTCCTTCTTAACACAGCATCAATCCTAATTCAAATGGAACGATTCAATTTTTTCTATTGTCAGTTTGCCAGGTTGGCTTAGAGATTTAGCTTAGTTTTCAAATTAATTATTTCTGTAGCAGAGGTGAATGAATAAGAAGGAAATAATATCTTTTTGTAGCTTATAATTAAAAAAAAATTTGCAGCTTAGCTTTGGCCATTTTAAATTTTGCATCTGTAGCTATAGCTGGGATAAGAAACAGTGAGGAGGTGTTAAACTATTGCAAAAATTCTTAGTTCAAGCAGTTAGGAATCTGATTCCATCATTTTTCTCATTCATTTGTGCATATTTCATAGAATGATTTAATAGGAATGAGGCTTAGGTAATAAATAAACTTTGGATGTTCACCTGAAAGGCACCAGTTAACCTTCTGTAACATAGCACATTGATGTCCTGATCCAAGAGACCAATTGGGAAAGCATTTTGGCTACCATATTTTTTCCATACATAACTTGCACATTACTTGTTAAAAACCTGTGATTCAGCAGCAAGAGATTGTACTGACAAGCAATAGGAAAAAGAATCTCACCTGAGTTCTCTCTCTCTCCCAGGAACAGCCAGCCCTCTCCCCAGCAGGATTCTCACAGCCTCAGACTCTCCCCTCTGCCATCATGGATTTTAAGCAAGAACATGAGGTTATGGGTTATCTGGAGATGTAGTTTCAAATTTCAGGAGTGAAGGGTTCAAGTTGTTTACAAGACATTGCTGCAAATAAAAAGAGCAACCCTGAATTGTAGCGTGTACATTAGAGGCATTATTTTCTCTTAAATTTTTAAAATGTCCTATTTCAGACAAGACCATCCCCAAATATGAATGAGTTCATACAATATTTTTTTATACTCTCTTACCTGACCAGCACAAATTGAATAAACCAAATTTCTGTTCCACTTTCAGTCAATCTACAATTACTCTAACATAAGCAAAACTACCACATGAATATTTTTGAGCCTATGCATGCTGTTAATCTTGAATCAAACTAGAAGGTTGTCAGACTACTTCATTCTGTGTTTTATTCCTTCTAGGTCATATTCAGAAACAAGAATTGTCTTTCAAACAAATGGCAGAAGCTGTACTGTGCATAGATAAGATGATCTGGGGAGCTGTATTTATGGTCATTTTTCAATATTTTGAAGGTAGAAATGTGCTTTAACTACTATATATTTTCTTTTCAGGCTGTGCATATTTTAAAAGACCTGTAAAAGAAGATTACACAAAATGAAAAGAACTTTTCAGAAGAAGTCAACATTAAACTGTCCTCAGATTTTTTTAAAAATGAGAGTTTAACCATCCTCTTCAGTAAAACACACCATAAAAAACCCAATAACATAAATTAGCCATGTAAGTCACGTGATTTAGCCCCTAAGTCTAAGTACTGTTCTTGCAATTTTAGAGAGTTGAGCAACAAAGACACTAAGGCCAAAATGGAACACAATAATGAAATATAACATGTATGAACAAAAATAGTTGTTTCAAAACTCATTTTAGCAGTTGAAGGGAAAATAAGTCACAGATTTCTGCATGCCTTTGGCACTTCTGAAAACAACTTTAGATTTCTTTTCAGCCATTTCTTCAGTATTATCAAAAACATCTGTGACAACTAAAGGCTACTCCACATGCTTAGATCTAGTTGTAATGGCAACACAACTGCAGGCAGATGCAGAAACCAAACTCTGCCCCTGGATTTTAAGAAAAGATTGGTGTGTAATTTTTATTGCACCAACACTTTATCCATTCTGTATGGAAAACATGTCAAACTGGGCCCTGAGGGGTCAAAAAGTTTATCCCCAGTTCTCAAAGAATCTGAGTGATGTGAATCACTTCCTCAGGGTTTTGTGTTTGTCTTTAGAGGATGCTTCACCACACGCATGTGTTTATAGTTCCCTAGTTTTACAAACTTGCTTATTCTAGTGGAACATCAGGGAAAACAGCAGTTTAGTTTAACATCTCTGTTTATCACAGACTTAGCTGTGTTACAAGACCTTTCCAATTTCAAACTGAGTGAAACAAATAAAACATAGGTGCCAGGTTCATTAGCATTTAATGAATAACAACTTGCCTCTGCTAGTAATCTGAACTTGTCTTACTCCTGAGTTTTTCAATTATGTTATCTTCTTTCATGCAAATTAAAGGACTACACAAGCACAATTAGATGTGGCAGCTACAAACAACCGGAAAAGAGCTCAACAAAATAAATTACAAAATTTATTTTTTATTCCAGCGGAGCATGTATCAATTCAGATAACTGGCACCTCTCCTCAGCTTTTATCTATTGCAACCCAGACAGGAAATAGGCATTAAGTTTGTGTTTCTGTGTGAAAATAAGCTAGGACTTGTTCCTCCCCTCTTGCATTCCCTCTGCTTTCCTACTGCTTATGAATTCAGTTTCTTACTATTAAACTGATGCATAGCCTAGTTCCTCTGTTTGACCCAGATCTGCTAGCTAGCATCCATAACTATACATCCCTTTGCTGATCTTAATGAATTCTCTTTTTATGACATTATTTGTCTAAAGATATTCAACATTTTTCTTGAATTTCAGTTATGTTTGCCTTTAGCATCTCAAGCTCCTGCTCTTTTCCCTCAGCAGCCAGCTACAGGGGAGCAGAAAGCTACACCATGGGGAAGCTTTAAACTTAGATTCTTTTCCATCACAAAAATAATTTAATTGCATTTCTCTCTAAAACCTTGTCCTATCTGTTCAGAGGCGTACTGTTGCATAATTTTAGCTGTCATTTTTGAATGATGTTTTAATTATAAAAGTCATGTTCCAAAATGTTTCCTTGTTCTTAAGAAACCAGTGACTATTCTTTATATTTAACTCCCTCTAATACAAGAAGAGAACAAAATGTCTTGAATTAACAATAAGCATTGCTTCAAAACAACAATCCTTAACCATTTTAATAATAAAATGCTCATTTAGATTTAATAGCAAAGTTTTGCAGAAAAATTAAAGTCATTTCATCAAAATTCACTGCTTTGCAAGGGGAGGTAAAGCATTTGAGTCTCCACTGTTGAATTATGCTGCTCATAGATGGTGTTGTTTGGCACCTCTGAAAAGTAGAGCATCCAATAACCTGAACCATTAAACACACTAAGGAGCCACATATTGAACTGATGCTTCTTTTTGTCTTCGTATTCCTTTCTTAGACAATTCTGCCTACAGAGCTCATGAAAATTCTGTGGGGCAAGGTTAACCTGACAATATTTAGCAGCTGGCGCCTACAGAGACAAAGCGTATATACAGCCAGAGGAGAACAGTCCAGTGGAAGCTCTGAAAAACACACCATGGACCTGCTCCCCAGCCACAGTTTTACTCCACAAAGCTCAGCTGTTGCACCCCATGACTAATGAAGGCACAGCTGAGAAAACATTCTACCTGAGCAGAAAATGGGAGATCATAAAATATGTTTGTAAGAACAAGGTAGAATAATTCACAGGCCACAGTGTGGGTGACACAGTTTGAAAACAAAACAATGGCTGTGAAGTTTCTGGCATACAGGAGGATCAAAAAGTTGATCCTTGACAGTTCCATGTTGTGGTAACACAGTATACCTCTCCCTTGGGGTTAAAAATTAGAATAATCTATCCAACAGGAGCAGACCCAAGAAACTACCCTCCATATGCCACCTATTTCAGTCTAGTAAACTTTGTCTTAAAAAGGTTGCAAAAATTATGCCCAGATACCCGAAAAATCACTTGGGTTCTTACCATATTCTCTCAAGGACACTGGTGATTATTTCTGTGCTCTTCTGATAATGAGTTCTGCAGAGAAGGTGACCATATGTCCAGCAGGTCTTTATAATTTTAGGGGATTAATTAGACTTCCACAGCCAAATAACTTCAGAAGCAAAAATCAAGATATTTGGTATCTGGAGTTCAACTGTTTAATAACAAGGCAGTGCTGATATATATAGGCCACAGATGAAATTAATGTCTCAGAGAATACAACTGGCCCTTTCCTGCAGCCTAGAAAGCAAGCAAAATTAATAAATTTCTTTTATAAGTACCTGGAATATGTTGTAGGTAGGCCAATGACAGACTCTGAGAGAGCAAGGAAAGCAGGTTGATTCAACGTGGAATTAATCTTTAAAAGAAGGGGATATGGAAGCCTTTTCCTTTCCAGGCACCACTTGTCAGCAGCTGTCATTGGTATAACCAGGGGTAACCAGACCATAAAGAAGCTGTGACTTCTTTGGGGAAGCATTTTTTCAGACAATCTCCTCAGCAGTTTATGTCTGCCTTGTACTTAAATACACATTTCGGGCAGTGCTACATCCGTTATAATTTCTAAGCCAGTATAGAAAGTGATTTCACAGCAGGAAGAAAACTGTAGAATCTGCAATCCAGTGCAGCAGCACATTGAGCTGTTGGTTTGTTTTTCGGGGTTTTTTTTTCCCTGTAATATCTCATTTCCTTTCATGCTCTAAGGTTCAACAAGAACAGATGTGAGATGTTGTGATCACTGCTTTTTCTGTGAGGAGAATAGTTTGATGGTTCTGTATCGCAGGCAACAGCTTCCCACGCTTATTTCTCTGATCTTATCAAGGTTGCAAACTATCTAAGCAAAAAAAAAAAAAGAAGGCATTTTGATGTTTACAGCCTTCTTCACAGTTTTTTGTTTTACACTGATTAGCAAAAGCAGCAAGTTTTTATCTTGATTTTTAAGTGTAAATTGCAGCATTGGTAGCATAGGAAACCATGGGCAGAGAAGGAAGCTTTTGGACTTTTTATTATTAATAAAGAAGCCTGCAAAAATTTGGAGACACACAGCAGGTAAAAGATTGAAAGTACATTTCATATAAGGACAATAACAAACCCCCTCCAAAAGGAAGAGAATAAACTAAGACAAAGCATAGAGTGTGGGTGGGTGTGTGTGTGTGTGTGGGTGAGTGGGTGTGAAGGGGGGGGCCTTTTAACCTGAGAATGCAAGGAATCTCTGAAAAGGGAGCACAGAGGCATGCCACAGAACCAGTCAGCATGGTCCATATCAGTTGTGCTGTTTACTGGGTTCCAGAGAGTGAGCACCAGCTCTAAGGACATTCACCCACGTTTATTAGGAGTTACACATGTCCTAGTCCACCTTCAGAGACTGGATGAGACTTACGGTTCAGTGTATTAACATCTCTGGCACTGCCAGCTTCCACAGGCAGTACCCACCACCTTAAAAATGTGCTCATAACAATATTATTTTGAATATGGACCCCTTGCATTGTGTCTCATTTTATGTGGAACAGCACAAAATCTCAAATCTAGACTTGAATGTTGCATGCCAACTTAAAAATCCATTTAATTGAACTTTGGATATATATGGATGCAAACGAGCTGTGCACTCACTGAGAGCCCAATGAAGGTAAATTTCGGTGTCCACTGAGGGCAGAAACAAAGATTTCATTGACTGTAACTGTGCAGAAAACATCAAATCTGGGAGTGCAAGGTTACTCCTCAGTGCCTCCTTTCAGAGCTGAATTGAGCCAGTGACAGTCAGGCTAATACAAACTACAAGAGCAGAATACCCTTGGACTTTTTGCCCTCTTCCTACTGATGGTTTGTATCACATGTACCTGATAATGGCTCTGCTCACTCCAAAGCTGTTATCCTGATAGCTGCATAAAGGAATCACATCTACATGACTGTCTGCTTGATTTTTAAATATATTTGTCATTCTCAATAATCAGAACAAAATTATGAATTATAAAATGTTTCTAACAGCATATTTCAGTTTCAATTTAGTTGATCATGTTGATTTAGTTTTAAGTCAGCGCAATTGAAGTTACATTTCAGATTTCCTCTCAGTGACTAAAGTCACACTATTTCTGCTCTGATTGCCCATCCCTATTCTCTACCACGGCTCTACGCTTTTAGCACATTCTTTTTCTTGTGTCACATTGATTTACAGCTTACTTTGGGAAATGCTCACACTTCAACCTTTTGATTAAATTATGGGGTCAATTCAGATATATTCCTCACCTAGAAATTCTCTTGGCTTCAGCAGGAATTTGCATGTGCAAGGGATGCAAAAGTACACCACATTCATAACCAAAACAAAGAAAAATATCACAGCTCTTTTACTGGGCACTTCCCTGATTTTCATCCCATTCCAATAGAATAAGTTGATGGAAATTATTATTTTTTACCAGTTCACCTAAGTTCTAATAAGTGCAATCTTGCATATTTGAATAGTTTCATTAACTATTTTGGGAAATATCATGCAAATACATTTGTTTCTTGGGAAGTATTATCTTGGGATTATCTTTCCTGTTTTACTGTTTTGTACAACTGTTTAGAATTATTATGCATTTCATTTCACTTTTCAATTCATGTCGTCTCTTGGTTCTTTCTGTGCTCTTTTAAGAAACATTTATTTACTTCTGTACTTTTGACTTTTGTATACATTGAAATAGGTTTGTATGTACATTCCTGGTGGACTTTTGGCCTTCATCACTTAGCCTTGATTTTGATGGAGCTTAGTTTTCCTTGGAGACAGATAATATGCAGTCATTCAGCCAACAATCAGTAAGAGAATTAATGGCAAGAATAACTAAAAACTTGCATGAAAATAAATGGAATAATTGACCTCTTATAGGTACACTTTAGTTTTGCTTTCCCTGGCATTTTTCTGGTTAGAAATCTCTCCTTGTCACCTGCACTCTATAGAGATTTTACATTTGTGTGAGCAGATATGGATATTTGTGCATGCAAGGGGGAAAACCGGGAATATATTGGTCTCTGCATCCATATTATCCAGCCAGCATGGCCAACAGCTACAGTACAACATTTCACAGAGGTTTTGGCTGTTGCTATGAAGTCTGTACATATGTGGGAACGGAGAGGGAATGGTGAGGGTCAAGCTACAACAAATTCTTCTCAAATACAACCCAATTTCCTTCAATGATGTCTGGAAGGGCAGGCTTACCAAATAATTTTCTCCACCAAGGGATTACATCAGTTTGGGGGATAACAGCACATACAGAACGTTAAAGGTCAGGAAACGACTTAAGAACTCATTTTAAAAAATAATTTAAAAACAATATTAACTATCAGATATAGATAAAGTACTACTCCTAAAAGTCATGTGTTTTCCAGATTTTCTGCATACCAAAAGCAATTTTTTGGATATTGAAAGCACTGTATCCAAAGAGACACTGGCAGTTTGTCTCCATTCCTTATACTGAGAAAGATTTTAAAATTCAGTTGGCTATGAGGACCATCATTCTGATGAGCAGAATTCAGCTTTGAGGTAGAAATTCCACAAATATTTATGCAACTTACATGTTTTCTTCTTTTATTTCATCTTTCTATAAAGAATTTAATTCTATTTTCTATTTTTCTACACAATTTCATTGAAAATGCTCTATGATACATGAGCAAAAGCCTCAGAAACAGACACAGAGATTTTAATCACAAAACCTTAAGAATTATTCCTAAAAAAACATTCCGAAACAGCGTGGTATTTTTTTATTTAAAAAAACCCAACAAACAGTAAAGCCTATTACCTTCCTCTCCTTTCTTTCATTCATTGTACTAGGTGGAGTAGCTCACTCAGTGAATTAAGAAAGTGTAAAGTTCAGATGGGAAAAGACCAGACTCAGCTTCTTAGTATGATTTGGAAGTTTGTGGTTTGATGAACAAAGTAGTACCACACACCACAGTCCAACCCTCCAAATTGCTCAGTGCTCATTTTGAAGATGTTTGTTCTTTTCTTCCAATTGTTTCAAAATTTATTTCCTTATTCATTCCATACTGATGAAAGGCTCTGCAAAGCAACAGCAGTAAAATGCTTCTAAAACACTCACAGGGTTTTATACATAAACGGCTGGAAAATGAGCTAAATGGAGAACTCTGCAGAGACTGAAATTTTAAAGTGACAACTGATGCAGTTCAGGGAAAACAGGAAAGTAGCCATGAATAATGGAATTAGATGAGATACAGTCAAACCTCTCATTCCACTTCTATCTTTAAATCACTAAAATTATTTCTAGCAGTAATAGTATAGGAAGTCATATGCTGTTTCAGCAATCCATTCATATTTAATTAAACTTATAAAGTATAAGTCCCAAGTTATCATTTTTGCCTTTTTGATTCATGCTATGGTTCGTTTATTTTAATGCCTTTGGGAGTTTTGCCAGTTAATAATGGAAGAGGTCATTTTGTAATGAATTGCTTCTTGCTTTTCCATCCTATGGATGTATTTATTTCGTTCACAGTGAAGGGAATTTTCAAATTTCAGAAGGGCTACCAGTAGGCAGAGCCAATGCCAGCTCTGGGTTGTAGCCGACAATGAGGCTCAGAACTCATAATTTCAAACACAGGGGGACAGTTTTCAGATCTGTGGATTTGGGTGTCTGTGTGCTGATCTTTGATTTGTTTGCTAAAATGTGCTTCTGCAACTGATGTGCCATAACCTATCAACATCTGCAGGGAAGTTCTCGCTAGCAAGGCACCATCCCCGTAGGATCTGCAGTCAGCAAGTGAAGCTCACTCATGCTCTCTGTTCATAAGATATATTTTTCCCCCCTGGGGGTTTCTAAAACAATGCACTTCTAAACCAATACCCTTAATAGAAAGATGCAGCAAAAGTAATGTTTTCCTTGGTTTTTTCCCAGACAAACTAAATCAGTGTTCATCAGAATAAATACTGGGCTACCAAAAAAACACCTCACAGACATTTTTTCAAGGACAAAATAGAGGAGGGAGAGGAGGAAAGAGCCACTATTTTTATTGACTACATAATGCCTTCTGATAGGAGCAGATATGTTGGGAGAAATTCTATAAATACATTCAACACCTAGAAGATAACATGGGCCACCTGGTTTCCCACATATAAGAAAGAGGGCCCACACTAAGTTTATTTTATCAGCCAAATCAGAACTTCCTGCTGTGCTTCCTGTTACTATAAAATAGGATTTATATCGCCAAGTAATGTGTCTACTAGATACATTTCCTCAGCAATATCAATAAAACCACAGCTTTCACTGCATTCCAGAGAGGCTTCTGATTGTGCTTACTGGGCATTTCTCATTTCCATCTTTGGACATCCGTGCTTCAACATCTGATTGTAACATACCAGTAAGGAATATTGAAAAATTCATCTTAACACTTCTCACTTGGCAATAAATGTGAATAAAATGATACAATGTAGAAATTCTTATATTTGGAAGACCTGAGGACAAATTGTCTTTCCCTGGATTCTACTCTGTGTTACTCAGGAGTTCTCATACCTGATGATTGTTTTCCTAAGGCTTTCAGTTAAAACTGATATTCTGCCTTATTGGCATTTAAATAATAAAAAGGAAAAATTGTTTAGACACATTAAGCCTACGTTTTCCTTTCACCAAAACTTCCAGAAACACTAAATATTAGAAAATAATCCAGCAGCAAAGTGCACATATGGAACGATCACTGGTGCCTACCCACGCTTCACTTTTCCTTTAATGACATATCTATAAAACTATTCATTAATTTTTTTTTTATTTTCCTACTTTCTATCAAGCAAAATGACTTTTGAATGTCTTTCCATCTCCAACAGACACACTGGGATCTCCTAAACCTGAACCTTTGATTTGGACAAAACATTTTTACCTCTGCCAGCGGCATTTGAACCACAGCCACCATCAGTCGTGTCCTATGGTACCAACATGAGGAACAGCAAAAGGCTTGGGGAAGCTGACAAGAGACAATTGCTGAAGAAGATAATTATACAGACGGCTGTCTAGGGATTTCTTCAAGGAAGAGATCAGATATTCTCCATGCTCCATGGTGGGCTTACACACAATTACGTGCATATCCACTGGCACACGTTGTGGAGCCTAGAAAAGGAATGACACCACCAGAGAGCTCTGACAGCTGAGGAGATCCATGAGATCCTAATGCTTTGTATTTTCAAACAGATAACACGTGCAGCCAATACAAAGACTTGAAGAACATTTAAATCCCTCTAAGATACCAGGCTCCTGTCTTTTCACAGTCACAGCATCCATGTAAATGCCTTGTGCACAATCCATGGGCATACACAAACACCAACAGCGCGGCGCCAACCCCCAGCATGGCTTTGAGTGTTACAGACCAATTCAAAGGCAGTTCTCACTCCAGCTTTGCAAACCATGGCCTTTGGCTCCTTTTAGAGGTGAACTTCAGGATTTATCTAACATACTGCTGAAACAGTCACAGACAATCTAACTTTTTTTGAATATATTAGTCTATGCTGCTGCTGTAAAGGCTCCAAATTAAATTCTCTGCAGGGATTTGCCATACTAAAATGTACAAGGGATTTTTTTTTTCCTAGCAACAGTGACTACAATAATGACTGTTGAATTTGGTTTTGATAATGACAGATGTTACAAAGACCAAATGGGAATGCTTAATGAGATTTTGGGTGCCATATCCCAGTTTCATATACTTAACATATTTTGAAATTTGTTAGCAATAAAACTATTTTTTGCAACATAAAATACAGCTTTTCTTTTTATATTAAATAAATTTTCTGTGTGACATCAGATTCTGTCTATAAGTTGCTCCAATTCAGAGTCTTTTACTTGAAGCATTGCTAAAAAATCTTTAACTTCTTGTGGTGATATATAATCCTAGTACATGGAGAAGCAGATGAATATAAGATCAGAAGAAGGGAATTTATACAAATCCCTGGCTAGGTACAATTTGTTCTCTCTCTGCTATTTTATGTGTGGTTATAGAAATGTGGTTGAATAAAATGACAACGCATTCTATTTTGATACAATGATGGATAAAAACACTTTTTTTTTTTTAACTTAAAAGTGCAATTTCCTCTTTTGAAAAAGTGAAACACCTACATGGCGTAGGAAGAGAGATTACAAAGTTCCAAAAAGAAGAATACTGAACAGACGGAATAAAATAATCAAATAAATAATTAAGTAATGTTGTACTCTGATTAGAAATATAGCAATAGAGATATGACTACCAAGGCTATTCATTTTTTTAATAGTTGAATTGTTTTAAAAACCTGTTCCTTACCTTCTACCCCTCCTTGCCCATTTCCATCTCTTTTACTAGAATTAAAATACTCTGATTTATAAGGAATTTAAGAAACTCTGTTCATGTTATAGATTTTGGAAGTTACTGAAACAGGCAGCATGTCTGCTCTCGAAAGTATGCAAAAATTCGTAAAGCAAATGCTGAAGGTTCCCTGTGGGTTTCAATGACAATATACTATTGGATTGCTACAGAATTTAATTTGCCATATCCCACCCAAACTGTGCTATCTATATCTTCTGCCAAGGAGGGACATCCGAGTCACCTCAGGGGCACAGATGTCACCCCTCAAATGTACTGAGTTGCACTCAAAAATTGAAGCGGGAGTGCTTACACTTACACACATAGAGCTGATACACAGGAATGAGAAGTCAGCAACTCTAAAGACCCTCATGTTTCTTTTGAAACTGAATTCACTCCACTCTGTTTGAATCTGTAAGTTTCTAGCTGAAGCCAGCTATCTGTTGTGTTTCTCTCCTGAAATGCCAGTGGCGAAACATTTTTGAAAAGAGTATTTTTAAAAACAATTGCAGAGTTCTATCGATGGCCTCAAGTGATATTTTCACTACGCAGAAGCTACAGCATACAACACAGAGAGCAGGATGAGATGGCAAACTAATGGCAGCCATTTGAGTATCCTCTGAATTATTAATAAATTAGATCTATGGAAACCATTTAGAATGTCTCATTAAGCTGATTAACTCCCTATTTCATGAGCAAACACTGGGTGTTCTAACAGAATGGAAGGTAGGAACTAGTAGATAAATAATCATTATTAGAAGTGCTAAGATTTTTTTTTGCAACAATTGCCAAGCTAGAGAGAAAATGTTACTTGAAAGTCTCAGGGAGGACTTTCAAAAATTGGTGTGACAGAAAATTAGCATGAACTATTAAAAAAAAAAGATAATCTGATTACATAAAAAGTGTTTGTGACAATGGAGCTAATAAAGAACGCTATCTAATTTGTACAGGCCATAAAATACAGCAGCTGTAAATTAAAGCTACAGGTATATCTCTAGTTCTGTTGAGGATTTAGTAACTGGGCTTAGGCACAGTGGATTAAAGTGCAGCCCCTCAGGAATAAACCTGCTGCATCCAAACTGGGAGGAGTACTGACAAGAGGGGATGTTTCACGTGGCGTTTTATCATTTGTGTCTGCCTGTGTAATTTCAGCATTCTTACTGTAGTGTTTATTGCATTTTAATTGATTAAAGAAATAAACTTTACACACAAAAAATAATATATCTTTGAACACTTAATGAGACTTTCTAAACTACTCTCGTCTCTTTTATCAATTTAAATGTGGACTGGCTGAAGAGGAATTAGACATTTTATGGTGTACTGGAATTAAATTAATGATGATTATTTGGTAATGTAAAATTAATGCATTTCAATCGGCTCTTTTTAGTACATCCATTTGCATGCTATTCTTTTCCTCAAGTACTAAACGCAGAATAAAGATGAAGCAGATTAAAATTTTGCAAATAGTTAACAGTCTATTACAGAATATGTTTTCATCTACACTTGGAAAATTTCAACAGTACAGCAGTTTATTTTTTCGGTGCAAAAGAGATGATTACAGGAGAACCTAGAAAGAACATTAGTGTCTGAATGCAGTCATGTTCTGTGGCCCTGTTCTCTCAGCAGCTTTTCCCAGGACAACTGAAATTCACATTACATGTCTTTGACATGGTCCACAAAAGCCCCTTAAAATCCTTCCAAAACCTGCATCATCATGCTGGGGATGCTCTAAAATGCCTTGCGGAGACCTAAAGCCTTGGAAACAACACAAAACCAGTCTCATATCAAGGATGCTGACACATAGATTATAAATCATGAGCTTTCCTAGCAGTAAGAACTATTCCTAAGAATTTGGAACACTTGGCAACATTTTTAGTAATTAGGTATTCAATTATTATAAAATTAGCCACTAAATGTCATATAATTGTATTCAACTTTGGTGTGTGTATATATGTAGTTGATTATAATATTCTAATATATTAGGATAAATATTTGCTATTTCTTAGCCTTTTAAGCCCCAGAAGTTAATATAAATTAGTCTATTAGACACGCAGTTTTTTACTAATTTCTGTATGATCATACAGAGCTAGGGACCACCAAATGAAAGGAAGATCCCACTTAGTCATAAGGTAAGCTGTCCAAGTTGTCCAGGGAAGTTGTGGAATCACCATTCCCAGTAGTGTTCAAATGTGTGCACATGGCACTTGGGAACATGGTTTAGTGTTGAACACAGTGGTGCTGGGTTAACAGTTGGACTTGAGCCTCCTAGAAGTCTTTTCCGACCTTAAGGATTCTGGGAATCTACAATCTTAGCTCAGCTCTCTTAGCTGCTCAGTGGTAAAAAGGATTTTCAAATACAGGGTTGAGTTTTTTGCTCCTTAAAATAAGTCCCCAGATTTATACTATTTGGATAAATAAAAAGCTGCACATATTTTCAGTAGGGATTAGTACAAGGAAAGTTTGTCTCTCACAGAAGACCAAACTCTGCAATCATAATGGGTCCCCTCCAGCCGTATTTATGAATGAATCTCCAAATTATTACTTTTATTGTCCCTGATGAGCACTACTTTGCATTCCAGTTTCTGTTATTTATAGCACAAAGCCTCAGGGAGTAAGTACAAACAACATATGGAAGATCTACCAACTCATGCATAATACTTCAGCTTGACTTGTGCTTCCACAGGGATTTAGGTACTAATACTGAATTATTTCTTTATTGGTCTGGAACCCTCTGAAGGCAATCCCCATTCTTCAAACCATGTGATCTTTATTCGATAAGGTGGAAGAAAAAGAATGGAGCACAAACTCAAGTCATCTTGGCTTAGTTGGCTAAGATGCTACACAGCACTAATGTTTTACTGATATAATTAGGAAGGCTCTCATGTTACCTCAACTAGCACATAGTGTGAATTAGACATAGTTTTGGGACCCAGCTGCAGTCCCTGTTCAGCTGATTAGCACTGGTCTGATGGCACAGAGCAGACAAAAAGCCATTTTTTCAGGGCTAGAGAAACACTCAGAACAACAACAGAGTGGGTATTTTTTCTCCTTTAGAAAAAACACCTGGAGTAAAGATCATGGTGAGAATGTTCCTGCCCTTTTGTAATTTCTCTCTTGTCACTCAACCCATGGAAATGCAGAGTCACACATAAAACTGGTATCTCAAAGGCATGGGAAATATTTTGCACTTGCATCTTGTGCCTGGGGGCTGCCTCAGTTAGGAAGGAAAGAGAAGGGGTGAGCAGGAAAGCAGGAAGAGTGATCTGAATGAGGGGGCTGGCTGAACTCAGGGGGAGTTGACCCTGCAACCTCCAGGTGCTAAACACCAAGGGCTTGTCCTGCCTGGGAAGCCCTGACCCAGCACAGGGTTAGGGCCTCTGCTTTGTTGGGGATGCTGAGGCAGGATATCAAGATGGATTATTGCTGCTGGCTCTTGAGAAGGAATACTGGCAAGGATATAAAATGGTTAAGCCAGAAATCTCTTCTCTCATTCTCAGTAAAAGAGAATTAATACTCTCAGCTGAAGACATAAAACGTATTCTGTCAAAGAGAATATACTTTATTGTACATTCCTTTAACAGCCAAGATACTTTAAACATCAAATCTGTTTGAATTAAACCATGGCCTTTTCTGAAACGACATTTCAGAAATGTGTTAATCTCTCTTACTACAGTTATTACTTAAATGTCTGTGAGCATTCTGCATTCGTAAATAAGTCTCAAATCTCACATTTGATTCCTATTATTTTCCAAAGGGAAAATGGAAGCAGCTTTGAAAACTTCCCTCCCCCTTCCCCCCTTAAAGAGATTAACAATCATATTCTGTAATACTGTGATATTTTCGCCTCTCTGTCTTCCCATAGGTATGGTATGACCAATACATGATGCTACCTCACAGCTGAAGGCTAATATTTCCTCTAGGGTACTGTAACACTGCTGTGGCTTCTTTATAAAAAGGAAGATGTACTCAGAAACTGTAAAAAGGCAATATACTTAACCTCTTGCTCTTTCCTTCCTTCCCCCTCTCACTTCCCTCAAAACTTGATCATGGGCAACAGTTCAATATATTTTTGAGCTACCACCATTTTTACTGAGGTCACTGGAGCCTTTGCTCCTTCTTAGCAATCATACTTCACAATTTGTCAGCCATTTTACTCACTTTAAGATGGGAACTTTTATTTGTTCAGTTAAGAAGAAAACCTGGCAGAAAAGTACAGAGGTTAATGTGCTGCTCTTAAGTACAGCTTTGCTAACCAAGGGTTTTTTCAAGCTTAGACAATGTCCGGGTCCTGATGAAATGAGTATTTGCATGTTTGTCCTTATGCTTCACCATATGTCATTGCCTGCAATGATGTTGAGTAATACAGCTGTCACATTAGCTGATATGGTGGCTACTTTAATAGATTGAGCAAATAGAACCTGATCACCTTAAATTAAATATGGGCATTTTTGCCATATGGTATTTTCCAGGGCTATAACACCAGTTGCAAATATGGTCAGAGTCATAAAATAAACTAAAAATCCTAGAGAGACTATTTACATGAGCATCACAACATTATCTCTGAAAAATGAAGTGGAATTTCAGGTAAGGCAAGTTGGGAATCAGATTTCAGTGTCTGGGGAGAACTCATTTTGTAATTTGTTGCATGGCTGTAAAAACAACAAATACTGCATTTTATTACTTGAAAATTCCATGTCTTGAAATTATAGCCTCATTTTTAGGATGCATATATTGGAATATGAAATGTATATCAAAATATATGAGGTATGAAAATACAAGCTTTGTTTCTGAAATACAAAAATGCTTCTCTCGTTATATAAATAACTGAGTAGTTACATTGCGATTATTTTTTTTCCTTTATTTTGTTTATTAATTCGTGGAATTCATTGCCATGGGTTGCTTTGAATACCAGGAGTGTAAATGAAAGAAAATCCCTCAGGGGCTAGGCTGTTCTTATACACAAAACTGGTGCAAGGAACCCCAGATGAGAGGACATACCAGCTAAAATATCATTCCCATACTTGCTCCAACACTATTTTCCTTCCCCAAGTATCAGCCATGGTCTAGTGCTGAAGAAGGTATAACTTATGATTGTCTCGTCTTCTTCAATACCTTCCTTTTTCTGTTCTTCAGACTAATTGGCTAGAAACAGGAGATGGGACATATGGGAGACAGCTTCTGCCTCTCCAACACAAAGGCAGCAAAAGGAAAGTGTTCATAACATTTCTACTTCGTGACAAAAAGATTTTCATTACCACTATCATTAAGGTATATTTTTAAGGATAAAAATCATCCTGTACTTCAAATGAGAAATTAATTTTCCGTGAAGATTATTTAATTGAAGAGGGGCTGTATGTCAGTGCTACTATTTGAACTAATATGAATGAATGTTTCTCTATATGCAGTATCTGATTTTGTTGCTATTAAACATGAAACTTAGTAACAAGATAGCATGCTTTTACAAGAGCAGTTATAAACACATCTTAAATATCTACATTTCTTTGCAAATGTCTTTTTCCTCCAATGCTGCTCAGTTTTAAAACTCTATAGTGTCTTCTATAATATAATAACTTATTTGAAGTTTCCAAAAATATTTGCTAAAAATCCTATTTATTTGTTACTACATACATTTTTCTGTTATATGAACACATTGCAAATAAGAATGTAATTTTTAAAATGAAAACTGTAAGGGTAGAGCATTGGGAATAGTGAATTTTAAGCACAATTTTCAAATCTGATAAATTATCTAAATTATAGTGATGGTTAATTTTGTTCTTTCTTTTACAGACAAGACTAGGCTTGCAAAGGGTAACTGCATCTTGGTTTTAGTACATAATCCTCAGCCCAGTCTTTGAAATGCAACGAGCAGTAGAAAAATTTGGTGTAGTCCTACCCTGAGACAGTGATTCAATTTTCCAAAGAAGAAAAATTGCTCTTCTGTGAAACTCTTATGCCGATAGTCCAGAGTGGATAAGGGTTTAAAGGCCAGAAGGAATAAAGTGCATCATATCTGGCCATTAATAACACTTCACTGTACAGAACTATTTTGTCTAACACTAAGGAAAGTTTTTTGCTGGTATTGATCCTAACATTGGCTCTTTATCATCAGTCAAGACACATCAAAATCAGGATCCATTTGGGGGGAAAGCAAAGTAAAAAGGGGGAAAGAGAAAAAGGCTGTGGGACTCGACTGCAATACAAGCATGCTGCTCATTAATTTAAGATTAATTGATTCAGAAATCTCTCCTGATAAGGATAGGAAGCTGGAAATCATCTTTTTAAGCAACTATTTTCTAGACAATTACTTCAAATAACTGTTAATTATCAGTTCAGGAACTGGCAAGAAATTTGCCAGATGGCAAGACTTCATTGATGACATTTTCTGTAGAGGTTTTATTTAGCACTCAGAATCCAGACAAATACAGGAGGTTATTGATTTAAGGTGTGGAGGAAGATTTCTTCTTACAGCACTGTCTTCCTCTCTCTTTCCAACCCTTCCCACTCTCAAAGAAAAGACAAAAGGCAGCAATAGGCTCCTATTTCCAAAAGCTGTCTCAGAGAAAAATGAACATGATCTCTGCAGCTGCATTTAATGAATACATTGTTTAGCCATTTACAGCTCTTGGATTTTAAAAATTATTTTTACTTTTTGATTTATCAAAGCAAGAATCAAAAAAATTTGCTTCTGTCTTTCTTCCAGAAATATGTTGGATTTTTGTCCACCCACTTTGCAACATAATATTCACTGTCATCTCATGGATACACTGTTCAAAGATGTGCAAAGCTTTATTGACATTTTTAGTGCCATAAAATCCTCTAATTACAAATTTGATCATAGTTTATAGGAAATCAGAGAAGAACTGGACAGAGACTCAAGATAGGGGAGTGGGACTATGAAAGAAGAGCTTGAAGAATTGTATTTTGTTTTTTCTGCCATTTTCAAGGCTGGAATCAATCACAGCTTCATAGGTCCTTACAGTTCTGTTTGATTTTGGAGAGATAAAAACTGTGTTGCTGCATTTCTTCACACAGACCTTCCAAGAGACAATCCGAACGCCCTGCAGAGCAGAGTCACAGGTGGCTGGGAAGCGAAACTGCCGAAGGTGGTGCAGAGAGCTCTGGGAGGGACAGGTAGAGACTGAAGGCCATCCTCTGTTTAAGATGATGCCCTCTAAGACCTCACTGCTGCCCTACAAAATATAATCCCAGCAGTGCTAAATGTAAAGTGCTGTTGCTGCTAGTGCAGACCAGGACAAGAGAAGGACAAGCTGTTAACAGAACCCAATGGCTTCCAAAGGAGCTCAATCGATGGCAGTAAGAGAGAGGAGGCAGCCCCTGGTTCCATCAGCCAAAGCTCTGCTGCATACAGCACATTTCCAGCAGCAAGAGCCATCCTCACTGGGCAAGGGAAAAACTCAGGGGAAGACTTGCTCTTTTACTGGGGAGATGTTTTAGGTCCTGCCTCAGGACAAATCCCAGCAGCTGTGCTGGTACAAAGGCAGCCTCAACCACACAAACCTCAGAAGCACTTGGTAAAAAGGTGTTGCACAGAAGAGCTGACTAAAGAGAAGCACTTTCAGACAGATACAATTAATGGGAAATTGCAGTAAAGCCTGCATGAAGTGATGATTATTTTGGATATAGGCTGAATGAAAAACTTGAATTTTATTTCAGACTTGTTTGAAGGAAGTCTCACATTCCTTTGTCTGCTTTCAGCACTCTGAAACACACAATGAGTACACAAGGAACAAAAAAGCAAATGGTCTGTATAGGATTTTTTTACTTTGCAAACAAATCATGATTACATCACAACAGACTTTGACCAATGCCAGAACATTTTATTCAATTGTTAAATTCAGTAATAATGTCAGAGTATATTAAATCCCTTTTTTTTCAACATATATGAGAACTTCATTTGGAAAATCAACCAGGCTTTTGAATGTCTTCAGCTCACATTACTGAACTCACCACCCTTCAGTCCAAGTAATAATCAAATTCTGTTCACAGCTGCTCCCCATAACTCCATGACAAAAGTGAGGATTTCCTAGCTTAGCCTCCTAATTTCGGGCCATTGTTCTTGTTTCAAAAGGGAGATGGGCCTATGAGACACATAAATTGAGTGACCCGAGCTGTATGAAAGAAAAAATGTAAATGCAAGCACTTCTTGTAAGCTGTACCATGAAAGAGTGGTTAAACTAGAGGAGTAGTTATTTTGTCTTTTTCCAATTAAACAGAGGAACAACACAGAACTGAGGTCTAAATTTCAGATATATCAGGATGGCATGAGATTCCAGTTTTGAATAAAAGATGTTCTAGACACCCTTTTGAGGCCCCTTCCAACACTACAAACGTGATACTTTAAGTTTTGAGCCAAGAATCCTCTTGGAGTGTGTAAAGACAAAAGGAAGGCTCAGTAGTCCCAGTCATGACTCTAAGTTATTAAGGGATGTCCAGGTTTGGAGGTGATAGAAAGGCAAAGTAATTAGCTTACACAGTTCAGTGTCCAAGTAACCTGTCAGATGAAAGGAGCTTTCAAACCTCTCCCTCCTCACCAACTTTGATTCCTTTATACTCCAGCAGTTCATAGAGAGACTTACAAGGAGAACTGGATACCTATTGACAGTTGAGACGAATTATTAAGGTGAACTGAAATGAAATGCCCTTGTTTCCTGCACCAGTGAACATCCCAAATGTGGCATCTCTTTTATTAGAGATGAAACTGCTCTGTTATTCTCTCCATTCCACCGTTTTCTGAATGTTCAAGATAGCAATTTCAATGGCAGCCAAGGACACTGAATACATTGTATTTCAGAGACAAAAGCTCCATTGTTATTGTTCACTAGTATTTCTACCCTGGAAAATTAGAATGACACAGCTCATACTAAAATAATAAATGTGTAGAAGCATATATCAGTATTATAATCATCATTTTTTTAATCTCATCTACAGTAGTGAAATATAAGAAGACATAGGATAAAATAAAACAGAGTCTCTGGACACTCACTAATCAAACCAATAAAATTAATTAAAACTTAGTAAACTAGCAATGAAGGGAATATGACCCTAATCTATTGTCTCCCTTGAAAAAAAATCAGCCCTAAGATTTTTTTTAAAAACATTTCCTTTGTTAAGAAACCTTCACAAAATTTGCCATTATGCCTGTAGCTTGAATATATTATGAGTGTCTTGGTTTGAATCTATTCTATTGTGTGAACAGAACTTTCAATTGTTTTAATCCCTAATAGGTGGTGGTGGTAGGGGTTGTGTATCCATATTTTCATGCAAAAAAAAATAATCTGCACCAACCCAAAACGTTTAAGTATTCACTTTATCCCACCTAAGTCAGAGGTATTAGAACAGATCAACAATCCAATTTTGTAGGAATTCGCTAACACAGAAAAAAAGCCATGAAGATGATGCAATTAGAAAAAAAAAAGGGGTATTTGGAAACTCTATAAGGCAATGATGGAGAGCAAACTTTACATTCTACTGTAGAGTCCAGCACACTGTACTACAGTAATTATAAGTGCATTACCAGTCTGTTTAGAAAATTTTTCTACCCCATTCTAGTCCGTAAAACTGACTTTGTCAGGTCCAACTGACTGAAACTGTTTTCTGACCTCTTGAAAGTATCTCTTCTACATTCTGATAATATTTGCAGAACACTTATCTTCAATAATCAGTGATTTTAGGGCAGAAAAGTGCAAGAAGCCAGCCAAGAATTCCAAAGGCACTGCTTTAGTGCTTCACAGCATCCAAATGTATTTTAAATGATAATTCCAAATACACCACTTTATGTGCTCAATATTAATGCAGTTTGTACTGGTGACCGGTTTATGCTCTGTCATGCAGAAATACGCTTCTTTTAAAGCCTATGGTCAAGCGATAAATTGTACAGTGCTCTCTAAAACAAACTTATCATTCACATTTTCCTGTACCACCTGTTAATACAAGGGCCCCAGAAGTCACTGTAACATGCCAGATGCAACTTCAAACAGTGCCTATTTTCTAAAATCAGCAGGTCAGAGATAAATTTTACATTTTCACTTCACAGTAGTTGAACATTTGCTGCTCTCTTCCAAAATGAAAAAAATTCAAGAAACTGAAGAAAACCTAAAGCTGCTAGTTAGGAGAAAGGATTTCATCTTGTATCACTAACAGATATGCCATAAATAAACAATTAATTAATTTAAAATGCCTTTGCTAGGGAACAAAAAGAACTTGACAACATCTGAAAAAGATGCTGGTTTTCCTAGTGGTCTGTAATCCACTTTTAGGCTTTTAAATTATTTTCTCTTGGGACTTTCAAAATCTTACATAAAAGTGCATGTAAAACATTCATAAAAGTATGATATACTTACAGCTTAAATCATTGCTCTTTTTTAACCTAGCATGTCTTAGCAAGAAGCAGATGTATATCAAACATGGTCAAGGGCAGAAACAATAACCAGAATCAATTTTCAACAAGTTAGCAATTTCATTCTTCGTATCTCAGCTCAACATCAGTTAGGTGAAACATTATAACCAGCCAAGTACTGTAATTGAAGAAAATAGCTTTTTACATTTTTATCATCTCTGTCCTTCATGAAAAGCACCTGTGATCTTCTCAGGGTCCCAAAGGGGGCTCCTAACTGGCACAGCTGTGAAGAGCAATCAGGTACCGCTCTTTAAGAGGAGGCTTCAACATGATCAAAAGCAGGGCAGGCTGCCAGTTTTCCTGGCAATCCCAAAGGGACAACATTCCATTATGCACACCTCCCTCAGCCCCAATTCATACTGAGCTCAAATAAAAGCCTTGGCTGTGCAGCCTGTGTGAAAATGGCAGGCAGCCACTCACTCCGGTGAGATTGGATCACAGAGAAGAGGATAAGAGACAGAGCCGATTACACCATTGCTCTTCCTAAGCTGTTCGATACGTCAGCAGCTCAGTGTGTGTGATACCTCAAAAATCTCTTTCAAACTATTTGTAAGAATTCATCTCCATTTAGTCCCTATCTTGCAAGCCATTGGCACATTTGCTGCTGGAAACATGATCCAGAATGGCAGTAAAGTCCTGGATGTATTACCCATAAGGGACTTAGCCAAAATGTGGTTTTTACTAGAAATTAATTTATGCACAATGACTTGATATTGTAATTATTCTGTAAATATATTTGTTTATTGGTGATACTTATTTTTTAATAAGTAGTAAGTACCCTAAATTGGTCCAAGCAGAAATTAAGACAAACTGTATGTTAGTCCTTACAGATTTAGTCGAAACCAAGTACCCTAGGCTTTGCCTGCAACTGCTCAGATGCCCCAAGGACATTCTATTTTCCATGCAGCCAGCAGCTCCAATGTCATATGAAGAGTCACTTTTTCCCAAGAGCTCAGCTTCCCTAATACTCTTTGAAAAATGTAGTCTGCATACTGCTTTTTGAGTGCTGTTTTCCACATTTTATTTAGCATGCAGAAATTTTTTTCCTTAGGACTCTTGGGCTTTGTTGTCAGAGATGGCCTTGACTGACTGCTAATTGGAGATTCCATCAGAATCACCATAAGGAGCAACAAAAGGATGAATTTAAGCACTTCTCCATAGGAAAGAAAAGACCCAAGAAAACACAGTCCAAATATAACTACAAAGAAAGAAAAGGGATTGTTAAGAAGAAACCTCAGACTCCATTTGTATTTTCTAGGTCCTTGACGTTACCCTACTGTTTTGACACCCATTCGACATTCTGGTTTCCTTGACTGATTTAGCACAGCAGCACATAAGGCCAAGACCTGAGTAGGCAGTTAACTTTTCAAGACATTTGTTTTGTACCTAACTCTCAGAAACTCTTTTTAAAACACTCCTAATGCTTTATTTTTTTCTGAAAGGAGTTTTTAATTTAAAACATTTCTTCCCTCCAAATTCTTGCAAGAACATTAGGTGAAAACAAAACTATTACCTTTCATCGTTATATTCAATGAGAATTCTAGTTGTAATAGAAACATTTTATGTCCCTTGACTTTCTCATAAAACAGTATTTATAGAGCTTATTCACGTAGTACAGTTGCTTTTTCCAGTCACATTCCTGTATCATCTACATTATTATAGTTTCTAAATCCTTAACCTGCTAACATACAACAAAATTTTGCTGTACCTAGAAAAGAGAAAGGCATCATTCATTCACCACAAAATTCAATTCATGCTGTCTTTTTTACCTGCTTCTGGCAATTCCTTATTCCAACAGAGCCATAGCACAGGAAGTTCTGTTTCAACAGACAAGAAAATTGTAATTATTATATTTAAAAATTGTTTTCCTGCATCTTTTTGGACAGTGCCATGCAGGACTAACAAAGCTCTTCCCCTTACAATACAATATAGCAATTTAAGAAAAAGTGACTGGAAAGAGAAGATTCACAAGAGCCTGAAGAAGTTTTCTGTCTATTATGGCTGTTTCTCTCTTCATGATTAATTACGGGTGCCTATTTACAGACTCTCTCTTTGCAGTGAAACCCAAACAAGTTTGAAAAGGGGGGAATCAGTTGTATTGTGTGCACACCACCAAGCAGTACCAATCCCACTGCCAAACTCAGTTTGCAGTAATTGCTTCCATGTTTAACTCCCTGGTGTGTGGACAGAAACTTGGTTTGGATCCTTGAGAATCAACGAGCTCTGTAATTGTTGTAGTGGGTAGCAGCTCTCACACACTTGGGGTTGACATTACTTTGAACAGAGAAGTTGACTGTGGGAATCCCACAGTGGTCATCCTGCAGAGTCCTCACCTGCAGAGAACTGAAAACTCTGTGACACATTTGGGATTTTAGTATTTTCTCATTGCTGCCAGTCTATCATAAAGCTCAAGAAATATTTTCAAAGCTGCAATTTTCAAACTGCTCTGGCCAGCTTATTGTCCTCAGACCACCATAGCTCCAACACCATCACTACATAAAATATATGTGACATTTGGCTTTGTTTTCTGCTGGATGAATGCTATTAGATAGATGCATTCAAAAAATCTGTTACTGGAGACGCCTTTTTAGCATTTGAGGTCTGAGGACAAAATGAATGCAATATTATCTTTCCTGTGGAAACACAATTCATGGCAAATACAGAGCTCCATAAAATGAGCAGAAAATGTAAGACTTAGACCAATTTGACTCTCTTCTTCACCTAAAGCTCATAATAGCACAGAAAGCATTCTGTTCTGTCTCTCCTCATCAAAACACTACTGAGAGAAGCCCATTTAATTGGAGCAGAAAAGGTTTTTTTCCCCTGAAAACCTTCAGCCTCAGTGCACATGTTAATCTGCCTTCATTCCAATTTTCTGACAGCAAGAGTCATTGGATTTATTTCACTGAATTGCAGTAGTTCACTAGTGAATTATACTATCATTTTAAACTGATTGTATTTTCTAGGCAGATAATAGCACAATCATTAGATAAGTCCAACTCCTCATTTATCAACATCTTATTCAGGTAACTCTGAATAGAAGAAGGTATCTTAAGACATGAGGAAAAATTAAAATACTTACATTTACAGTGAAAATAAATTCCTGTCACATCCTTGGCATGAATATCATAATACTTTTGTTTCAGACATCTAGCTAATAAAATTTACAAAGCACTGGGAAATTCTGAAACCTTCAAAGATCAGCTGGCTTCAGGTTCTTAGGACAGGAAGAGATACTGACAACATCCAAGTTTAAATTCCTCTGCTCCACCTTGTAGCAGAGAAAGCAAAGAGGAGAACTTTGTTACAGGGGGGCAGGATGTCTCAACACCTGTACAAACCATACCTTGGTTGCAGGGGCTGCTGCTCCATGCTACCAGGCAATAGAAATCTCACAAATTACCACAGAATTCATGATAGGCTGGAGGGCAGGAAGCAGGAGAGAATACTTAATTAGTCCCCAGAGTAATAAAATAGCAAAGCAATAAAACAGTTCTTGTAACTTTTCACTCTGCTTTTTCCATCATTGTTGCCACAATTGCTAACATATTTTCTACTGCTGCTTCAAACAAATGCAGAGTTACACTTCAGTTCACATCAATTTCTCTCCCTTCCACAAGGAAGATATATTTTTTGAAGTATCATCTAAAGTTTCAGCACCCTGGTGAGTAAAGAACACGTGGCAAAATGCATGGATACTGAACATGCGCCAAACACCAACTGAGCACACATTAAATACTTAAAACGCTCTCAGAAGAGCCAGGCTGAGGCTGGGAACATGTTCTTTTTACTTAACTTTTCCAGTGTCAGGTTGCCACTGCTGTCACTAAGATCTCACCTCCTTCTTTATTCCCTCATTCATTCCTTCTCCAGCAAAAGCCATAGCCATGCAGATTGACAGTGGGCATTGTGATATGCAGAGGATGCTCTGATTATTGTCTGAATGTTCTGCTCTGAGCAACAGGCAAATCAACTGTAACAAGTACTCCAGTTAGATTTTGAGTTTAGGGAAAGTATCAGGAATTTCTAGAAAAAGTTGCATTCATGGTAACACATTCAAGGATTTCACTCTTACGAGGTTAAACTCATGAATGAAAAAGTTCTGCTAATGAAATACCAGAGTCCAGAACTCCCACTAACTTAGACATTTTCTGCTCTCCTGAATGCAGCACACTTGGCAAGACTGCTTATTTCACAGAGTCAAGAAAGGCAGATGTGACAATCTGTAAGAGCCATGTTAAGCCAGCTGCTTAACTTGGCTCTTAGACTTCTGTGAGACAAGGAAATCAAGGAATACCTGTTTGTTTTATATTTTTTATAACACTTTTATAAATCAATAATGAAAATGTGTCATGGGCAGCAAGAGATTGAAGCAAGAAGCACGGCTTAGTACAAAGTAAAAATAACAGTATTCTTACTTAAAACTGAGTAAGTTTGCATGCCAAAATATTTAAAAGTGTTCATTCATAAAAAATAATCACATATAGCTCTACAACAGCTGTAAATATTTCAAGTTAGCAACAACAAAATTACTTTTTAAAGTAATTCCGAGTTTTTAATGCTCTATAAATGTAACCTATATAAAGAGAACATTTTAATACTCAAGTGAAAAAAGGCCACTTACACTTCAATAGCCCCATAGTCAGATCCATTAGAAATATACCTTTCATCCCAATTAACCATGAGAGTGAATACCCCATTGGAGCATTTCCCAGTTTGGATGGTTATCCAGAAGCAAAGGTGTGATTCCAGAGCAGGGAGGTGCAGGCAGACGGACCCAATAAGGCAGAACATGGAACCCAATGATCACACTATAACAGGAACACACTCTGAGCAATGGCAAGGGCTGCACAAACTACACCAATGTTCTGTCAGCTTTGCTGAGAGGACTTCAGCACTTGGAATTTCATATGAGAAATCATGGAATAGGTAAACCACTTCCAGAGATAGGGTTGGGGTTTTTTCCACAGAAGAGGAACTTAGGGTTCCCTGGATAGGCTTTATTTTTCTATTGCGTGAAGATCAGCTAATTGTATGGGACCACTTTATAGTTGGTGGAGAGAAGTGGGAGTCAGCACAGCTGTCTAAAGGTCAAAGCAAGAAAATCTATACTTTTCATTTCTGTGTACCATCCTATGCAGAGGAAGAGCAAACACATTTCAAAACAAGCATCCTTTTTGTCCTTACTGCTACTGATTTTGATAAAGTCTGTAACAGGAGTGGAGGGTAGCTTTCACCATAGCAAGCTATAAAATCTTAAGTAGCATCTTCCCAAGTCCTTCTCCCTAAGAGCATTCCAAAAGGATGCTTCAAAGTATGCATTTTGGGTTTAGTTCTAGATCATGGAGGAAACAGTCCATCCTCATCTGTTTCCAGTTAAATCTCTAATTGCTCTTGTTTCAAATGAACTCAGAAATAAGTTTCAGTCACTAGAGAAAGAGTAATCATTTAATTATCTGCTTTTAAGAAAATTGTGAAGTGTAACAATAATTGGAAAACTTTCTCTAGGCTTTGCTTTTTAATACCAGTTAGTGCTTATTTAGCCCACTAGATGTTAAGGGGTAGAAAATCCAATGTTTTGTTTTTCGTACAGCAATTCAAACTGATGACAGGTCTTCAGTGGGACATGTCCCCACAGACATCAGGAATCAGGAATCAGGAATTTGATTTTGTTACATTTACTCTTCTAATGCTGTACAAAAGGAAAAGATTAAAAAGTAAAGGCAAATTCATCAAATGCTAACAAATCCATCTGAAAAAAAGCAATTTTCTTTGTCACTTATTATCCATCAGTTAATCTGAGCATCTTTTTTTCATTTTTAAGCTGTCAAATCAAACTCCGTTTGACTAAAATGAACCTTTAGAGTCAAATGTTGATATACAGTATGGTATTTTCTGGTAGATATACGTCACTTGGCTATTTGACTATAGTTCCCTTTTCATTTGAATGAGCTTTCATGCCTTTCTCACATGTGACTCCCAGTCATCTTTCCTGACTATTGATATTAATGCAGTAGAATGCTAATAAACATGATTCAAAAAAAAAAAAAAATGAGAGGCTCATGCTATACAAGTCTACTGTCTGTTGGTTTTTACTTCACTGGATCATCTCCCCCTGTGTCATAGTTATCCAATGACAGGAAGCTCAAAACATGAGCATCAGACACCAGCCTTTTGCTGTCCTCTGTGCCACCACAGGTCCTCATCTCAGGCAAGCTTCAGTGCAGCACTAGGTGGGCATTTGGCATAAATACAGAGTGTATCCACAAAACCAGCAAGAGTAAACAAAATAAGGTGACAAAGCTGCTTGGGACAATAAGTATGACAAGAGACCTGTGTTCAGTTCTCTCCTTTCCAAAAGACAATGTAATTCACTTTCCTGCATCTCAGTTCTGAACTTGTAAGGAGAGGCAGGACTTCTCATCTCCTGTGTAATCTCAGACTCTGTATCTGGAAGAAAAGGACTCTTTTAGAGAGAGGTTTGGGAGTGTGTGAGCATCCTGAGAAGAAACAAACAAACAAACAAAAAAAGATGCAAAAATACCCTTCCTTCCTTAAAGCACAGGAATGAGAACATGATCCTGGTAAATAGTCTATCTGCCCCACTGCTCTGTTTTCAGCAAAGTTCAAATGTACTTAGGGCAAAATAAAACCAGGAAAACCATAGTGGACTGCTTTCCTTTTGCATATACCTTATATCCAAGTACTTTCAGCACAGAGGATTTCCTTTTAATTATTAATTGTAGTTTTTAATTCTTAATTTAATGCTTAATTCTTAATTAATACTTTTAATAGTTAATTCTTCAGCAAGTACTACTTAGCCAATTCTTGTTTTTAATTCATATATTATAAATAATCCTTACTCCTACTTGTCAGCAATATTTAGTAGCAGATTCTTTATAAGGCCAACTACCTGACATTTTAAACTATTTTCAAATATAAAACCTTCAGATCTATTGATTAGTGAAGTGTCTTCCATAAAAATTCAGAACTAAGTTTTAATTTTATTTGGAATTCATGTTGAAGGCTCCATATGTAACTATCACCATTAAAAAACAACAACAAAAAAAACATCAACAGCTCAAGAAATTTGGCTTCAACCAACCAGAGGAGGTCCCAGTATCCATTTTTCTGTGCTCTACTTTAACTTGGTAAAATACGTTGGTAATTCCGGCTTAGCAACACTGCAGGAACAATAACCATTAGATTATTTATTAAGATGAAGAAAACTGATTTGGATAGGATAAGCCTTTTTCCAGCTTTGGAATTACTTGGAGTTCAGTGCTGTTCACTGTCAGAAATCAGTGTCAGGGAGGTTGGCTCTACCAACTCAGAAGCAATGTGAGGGGTTACACCCAGCTGGCAGCGTTCTATTAATTGTGCAGGATTTTTAATGCTTTTGGCTGGCACATGTTTCAAGTCAATCAGGGCCTTCGTTTTCACATGCTGTCTCCTTCTGTTTTCTAAGGCTGCTAACTCAACTTCTACCCTAAGTTATTTCTGTACTACAGCTCAGTGTTATCCCATAGCTTCATTTTATTCCAGAGACAGGTCAATTTTCAAACAAATAACAATGAAAAAAAACCAAATATGTTTGTAAAGTATTTGCATTCAGAGCAGGAAATTATCTTCTTTATTATGCAAACAAAATCTTAGACCCTCATTTCTTCTGGAATTAGAATACTTCAGTCTCAGTTCCAGTAGTACATTTGGTTTATCTCTATAGTTTAGCTGTGCAATAAAATCTGAGCCTTAAGCCGATTATCTAATTCTAGTGTAAACATGCAAGATATCAAATTTCATTTGTCCTGCTCAGGCAGAACAGAAAACCTCAAAACTTCCTAGGAATAAAAGAAAAGATAACAAAATTTATGTACCTCCTAAAAAATATAAGTTTATGAAACAAAGATATTTCTCTTTTTTTCTTTCATTCTAAATAGTTTATGCTCCCACCATAAACCATGTTCCCTGACTCCATCATGTAATCTTTTATCATTGTCTAGATAACATCCAGCAAAGAACTGCTAAAGACAAAGAATAAACATGTAATCATTTCTAATGATAAGAATAGGACATGATAAGTACACAAAGGTTAAACAAACAAAACCCTAAAACCAAAACCCATCTGGAGCCACTGTCTTTGATCAAGAGCCTTCCCAGGACTGTCATACTACAGAAAAAGCACAGGAATCAAAACCATGAGAAAAATCAAAAGCTGCTCAGGCCATCCTCACTTCAATTATGTGAGATCTTTCTCTAAGTACTAAAATATGTAGAACATAGTTGGGGTTTTTTGTTTGGTTGGTTTTTAATTTTTATTTTGTGTTAGGGTTTTTTAATATTAAAATAAAATTTTCCATACAAAGCTACAGAGTAGCTGGGTTAATAATCCCTTCTTGTCACCCTAAATATAGATTTCTGTCATGGGCACATAGATGGGTTTTGTGAGGTTACAGGACTGGTGTTCAGACTAATGGTTCCTGTCTGTCTTTCACCTTTCAATAAATGCTTGTAGCATGATTATTGCCTCTTTTTGTTTTTAGTTATTTTTCAAATGTTTTATTGGCAACTCTTTGTAAATGAAATTGCTTAACTGTGATTCCAGGTGAATGGAAACCATTCAGCTCTAATGGGAAAATAAGTGCTCTCAGGAGAAGAAAAAACCTCTTGATTTGAAGTTCAGTCCAAAGATGAATCAGTTTACTTTCCTTTAACAGATTTTTTCCCCCAGGTTCTCTGCTCCTAGCATTTCACCATTCCTGTTAGGAGAACCTTTGAGAAGCAAAGGTCATTCCGCGCACTGCTGACCCAGCCCTTGCACAGGGGATGCTGATACTGATACCTGAAGTCCACATTGTGATATGGTTATGATGTTGTCTGGTCCAGCACTGGAACAATGTTGGATTCAGCCAGAAGCCTTCCACAACACCGTGATATCCTTCAGTTACTGCTCAGCTGCATCAGCTGTGAGCCAGTGACCGAAAAGGAAATACTTCAAGCCCATGTCCAATTGCATGAGTTTCCAGCCTTCCAGAACTGTTAGCACTCACCTTTAGAGACAGCAGATTAGGCTCACTTTTAGTGCCTTACCATCTGGTACTGCATCACTTAATGGGTGAGCTTTCCATTCTACTTTGATCAAAATAAAATAAAAAATAAAATAAAAAATAAAATTCATCACAAACATTGTGCTGTACACATACCATCCAGAAAAACTGATTGAAGAAACACACTTGGTGCATTTGTTACACAAACAATTTGGTGTCTGAGGAAGAACTTATGTTCCACACATTGTCCACACATTTTTCCAGTAAAAATCACTGAAGTACTAGAAAGATGCACATTTAATCAAAATCTAAGAAGTTATAATTACAACAGAAATCAATTACTTTAGAAAATGGTAATTCCTTTCCTCAGTAGTATTATAATCTAAAATCTTATTTATTCATGACTAGCCTTTAGTAAACCCAGCATACATTCTAATGACTCTAGAAAGCAGTATTATTATTATGCAGTAAAAATAATTTAAATCAATACTTACTAAATGAAAAAATACAGGTCTTTGACAGTACGTCCCCAGAGTACGTGAAAACTACTTTTTCTATTTACCTCCTTTTCAAAGTATATTTTTGTGTCGATAACTAGCTGTAATTATTAGATCAGATGTACTGTTGATCAAAGTATGTAGAATATACCACAATGATATTCCAGAATTGTACAGGGTTAAATGAAACCAGGCCACAATTGTGATACCAGACCAGGTGTGGTTTTATTTCTGCTTGCACCCAGAGTAACTTTTAAAAAATTGCTGTAACTACTATCTTTGCAGAGTGGTAATGGCTTCTCTTGGCAAAAAATGCTGATTTACTTTTTTAAATCTATTTTTAAGTGTATGTTCACATGAAAGATGTGGTTTTCCTCTGGAGAATAATTTTCAGAGAGGCACAGAGAGAGAGTTGGCTGATAGCAAGGATTTTGTTATCTGCCCAAGTGAAAAAAACTCTAACTTTAAAGATGTTCAGCATGTACAGTTTTATGGCAAATGGTCTTTGTTTACCCGGTTTTCAGAAAAAGTCAGTGATATACAGTAATTCTGTATGTGTAAGAGCTTGATGCTGCCAAGACAGATGCTGAGAGGTTGTTTATCCAAACTCACTTATTTCATGCAATGTTCAAACCATATTCAAGCAAAACATAGGAAACAACAGAACGATTAAATATTCCATTATTTACTGCATAGAAGTAAGACTTTTCTAGATGTATATTGTGTCTGACAAGAACCAGAACAAAGTCTGCTTTGCTTTTGTCTATAATCAGTTTCTCACTACCAGATGAAAAGCAAACCTCAGCTTTAATGCACCACAGGAGACAGGAACCTCATTTTGTAGAAGCCCAGCAAGTTCAAATTCACAAAGATAGTGTAGATTCATAGGACAGACCAGAACACACAGAGAGATGGAACGTTAGGACCCAGATAAATGGCGCTGCAGCTCTGTGTTCCGATAGCAAGCTGGACAAGGGATGTTGGATGGGAGCAGAACACAACAGCATCATCAAGCGTTTGTCTTAAATTACTAACTCATGAAAAATCTGCAGACAGGCACATCTTCAGTGGGATTTGTTTACTGGACAAAGCCCAAAAATATGAATCAAGATCAAGCAAATTTCAAACTGCCAAGCTCCTCTACTTCTTGGGATATACAATGTGTTGTAAAGAACATAAAATTATAGAATCTCCTGAGCTGGAAGGGACCCACAAGGATCATTGAGTCCAACTCCTGGCCCTGCACAGACACACCAACAATCCCACCCTGTGCCTGAGAGCCTTGTCCAGATGCTCCTGGAGCTCTGGCAGCCTTGGGGCTGTGACCATTCCCTGGGGAGCCTGCTCAGTGCCTGACCACCCTCTGGGGTGGAGAACCTTCTCCTAATATCCAACCTAAACCTCCCCTGGCACAGCTCCAGCTGTGCCATCAGGTGCTGGTCACCAGAGAGCAGAGATCAGTACCTGCCCTTCTGCTTCCTGTGGTGAGGAAGCCACAACCAGCAATGAAGCCTCCCCTCAGCCTCCTCTTCTGCAGGCTGAAAAAGCCAAGTGCCCTCCAAAGGCTTCCGGTCTGCACCCTTCACCAGTCTTCATAGCCTCCTTTGGAAAATCTCAATGTATCTCTTTTATATTGCAGTGCCCAAAACTGCACACGGTACTCGAGGCTGCACCAAACAAAGCATTTGCTCTAAGTCAGTCCCCTAAGACTCATCGGAGGCTAAAGAATTACAGACAGTTTCTCAGGGCAAAGTGCATCTCTGTGAATTGGAACTGACCTCCTTGTGTGATGACTCATCTTCAGAGGCCATGCCCATTTACCAAACACCAGGCATTTAGAGAGAGTAAAATATCACCTCAATGCACCCCATCAGCTTTTGCTTTTAATGTATCTCCTGCAAGGACGCAGAACATTGCTTTGATAGTATTCAACTTTTTCATGCTACAGAAGGAAAAACCTGAAAAACTGTCCCTCTTTAAAAGCAAAAGGAAACAAGAGAGTTTGTAGTGATACAGTTCCTTGATACAATTCCTTCCTGAGAGCATCCTCTCATCCATTACTATGCATCAGTCTACACTCTGTCTCTCTAATCTTTTTAAGTCTTGATAAAACCCACTTGTCATAAAAATATATTTGAAAAATTAACTTGCATTCAAATATATTTAAAATTTAAATAGAGCAACACACTCAGATTACAAATACTCAGTATTAAGACAGTGATATTATATAATCACCGTTTATTACAAATTATGTTTTGTATGTTGCACAAAGTACAACACAAGAACTACACTTTGTATAGCTATGTACATCTGGTGTAAAGGGAAAAAAAAAGTCATAGGCATTTTGCAGATTACTTTACTGTCCCTTAATCTTCTCCCTCTAATAGTCTTCAGATTTTTTACTCATCTCAAAGTGGATTCATATCTGAGTTTTGAAAAAAATCCCATCTTACATGTGACATGAAAATATACTGCTTTTTGAACAGCTGGCCTCTCCCTCCCTCCCAATCAGTGATTTGGCTACAATTTGGTGCATTTCATAACACACCTGTGTTATTGATAATAACTTTCAAGAACATCAGATGTGTGGAGGAATTGTCCAACACATTAACCAAGAGCCTCTCTACACAGTTATTTTTACAACAGACTGTACTTCAGAACAAATTCCCAATATCCCAACTCAGAAAAGACATCTTCTAAAATAATTTGTTTTAATCACAGCAGTGACAGTAGTTCTTGGAAATGAATCACTTTGTGTTAGCTCCGAGTAACCTTATGAATCCAACCTTTTAAATGCTTTTGCACTGAATAACTGTTCCTGTTGCAAGTTAATTGGCAATTATACCTAATGATACAGAACCTTAAGAAGAAAACATTGATTCTTGCTTTCATTGACTGATATTTGTTAGTAATTCGAGTTTCTGAGAGTTTCTGGCATTCTGTAATATATTTTATAAATGCTGATTATTAATAATTAGACAGAGAATACTGTGGATCATAGGAATAGAAAGGGAGAAGCTGTGTCTCCCTGCCCCAGGGGAAATGCTTGTCTGCTTCTGCCTTTCCTGGCAGATACTCTAGCCAGTCCAGACACTGCTCAGTGGCCTCTCATGAGAAAGGCTTCACACTTCTCTGATCAGTTTGTCTAGTAGGCATGCCATTAAAACATTTTTCCTAATTCTCAATTAACATTTCTTTACTCCACAGCCACTCCACACCTTGCTACTTTACCACAGCCTGTTACACACTTGAAAGTGCTATATACTTGGTTTTTAAGTTAAACACTGCAAGTTATTCCTTGCAGTAAGACTGTAGGAATCAGTCATTCCCATTTCTTTTCTATGGAGTGGTTACTGACTGCCATGCCTTGGCTGAAAACTATGCCATAGTAGAGAGACTGTTGAGACTGCTTCACTGTGATAGTTGTTGGGTTTTGGTTGGGGGTTTTTTGTTTTGTTTTTTAAAATATTAAGATTCACTATAACATATATCGCTATATGATACCTATGTAAACTATTTTACTTAGTGAAGTAAACCTACTTTGAAGTCAGCCAGGGCCACAGCTTGTGGCAGGTCAGACTACAGAAAGCGTGAGCACTGGGCTGAGTGCCATCCCCTGTGCTGGGGTATTGCATTTGACTGTGGTTTGATATTTATCTGTCCTTGGAGCCAGATAGGCAGTTCTCTGTCAAAGGTTCACTGTGCAGCACTGGCACATCTCATGCTGACTGAAGTGGAGCATTAGCCTAATTGGGTTGCTGTGTGCAATGCTATCAACTTCACCAGAGCCTGGCTGTGACCACTGGTGCCCTGGTCAAGCAGGGACAAGCTGCAGTGACCCCATCTCTCTGGCTTTGTATGGCAGTCACATAATATTTTGTAAAACTGATGCCTCCATATCAGCAATATGTCACCATGGAATTCAACTTTTTCATTATTATTATTATTATGAACAAAAAACCTTATTACTTCTCACTCCTCACGCTATGGCAGATGTCACATCATCACAATAAAATGATGATAAGAAACTGGGATGCAGTCTAAATGACAATGACATTAGAGCTGGCCCACAGCTTTTTACTATTTTTGATGGAAACAAAGATCTGTTCAAAAAGACAGGCTTCCATAACTCAGAGCAGAAGTAACCAGAGCTTATAAGTCTTGAAATATAGCACGACAACCCAGTGAGCAGCACTAGCACAAAAACTCAGCCCCAGATGAACAGGTCACCCACCACCTATGTTCACTAAAACCAAGACAAAAAGTTGGTAACATAATGACTTAACAAACAACATGCTTCCTGAATTCTTAGGACCTACACAAATTATTAAGCTTTAAATATTCTTGATTTTCCAGGTTTATCATCTGCAAGATGATGTAACAAAGAGACAGGATCTGTCCAAAAAGTAGAGATACAACTATGCCCTTTGGGTGAATACTAAGTCTTGCAAGTCAACGTTGTTCTGCTGAAAAAGCACTTGGTTTTGAATAAACCTGCCAAAATTTTATACTCCAGTTGAAAAGCTAAGCTCTCTTTTAAAGGATTTGCCAAACTTTCTAGTGAATTTGAGTCAACAGTTTTATAAAAGGCATCTGAACTCTGAAAAGCAAATTTATTTGGATGTACTCAACAGAACCTCAAGTGAACCATTAAATTTTGTTCATTAGACTCACTGACATAATTTAAAACACTTCATCCAGATAAATTTTATGTCAAGCACAGTTTGATTTGTCCCCATGTGAAAAGTCCAGTCAGCAGAAGTTCAAATGGGATTTAACAGAATGAGTAAAGTACTCAAATGATAGCTAGCAAGAAAACCAATAAAACCTTCAGCAAGTGTATTTCTTAACCTAAGAAAGAGATCCCTATGCATCAGTAGGAAAGCAGATACTCCTCTTTTCAGCTTGCACTGATATATTAACCATACAAACCTTTGGTGAGCTTTCAGGGAGGATCCTGTTTCCCATTAAAACGAAGCTTAAAGCCACCTTAGAGCTTTGCTTCAGTGGGTTGCTTATTTCCCTCAATAAACCAGAAAGAGGGAAACACAGGAAGGGCTATGGCTGATCTACTGAAAAGCCTGTTTTTTCTGCTCCTCATGTCTGAGGAGGGGGATCTTTGTAGACTTAAGCTCAGGGTTTCTCAGCAACATAAGCAGAATTTAATTTTTGTTGTTGTTGTTGCGATATTGTCCATGCTTTGAAGAAGACAAAAATTCCGTTTTGCAGAAATTGCAGAACTGAGGCTACAGAATAATAGAATATGTGGAACAGTAGGCTGCTAGGACACAGTGAGGGTTGAGAAAGGTCAAGGGGATTCCAAAATGCTTTTTGTGGAAAGGAGCATTTCCCCTCTCTTGGACACCCACTCAATCCAACAGGACCATCTCTGCTCTGCTTTCTCTGTTCTCTGTGCTGGTCCCACCCAGATAGTGGATGGCTCCCCAGTTCTAGAAACTCTACCACCCTGCTGTGGTGCCTTTGTGGACTGCTTTACTTTATGTGTGGGGGCTTTATGCACATTTTATGAACTGAGCAATCATCTATGTTTTGGATGTACTGCTTGATCCTTAATTCTGGCTTGTCATTTCCAGGTTCTGCTGGAACTCTAACAGACCTACCAGCAGAGGGATGGAGATGTTCAGAAGTAAGTACCTTGACCACTGGAGGGAATATACTACTGCTCCTTTTTTTTTTCAGGAAAATATTAACTAACACTGTCCAAATTATTCAGGAAAGATTTGCAGTCCACTCCCCGGCTCTCACGTTGCACAAAGACAAGGAATGTGACATTTTTTCATTGCCTGTTCTCAGTGATAAACAGTAAAAAGTGGGGACAGAAGCCATAGGTAGAGTGGAATATTTACTTTCCCAGACACAAACACAACTCCCAAGTGAAACACAGAATGCTCTAAAATTATTTTGGAAATCTCTCTTATCTCTTGTCCTCTGTCGCTGTATTGAAAGCACTGACAGCTTTAATAATTTTGGACAAACCTTATCTTTTCCTACACACTCCTTTTCTCATGTGCTCTCTGAGGAGCAGTAGGGCAAGTTCTGGGGAACTTTTATTAAAACTTCATTAAATTGTACAAGTGTTTGTGGTGACCACTTCACAAAGCAGCTTGGGCCTTGGAGTGTTTGTGCAGATGCTCAGGCTGGAGGACTCTGCCTGAGACTGGTTCAGTACCCAGCAGTTTAACAAAATTTTAGCTTTTAGAGAGGTCTGACAGTGCTGTAAGGAGTGGGACTCTAGGATGCCTTCTTGGGAAGAGGCCATTTAACTGCCTTAATTGCTGAGGCTGATCATGCTGCTTTACTTCTCTCAAGAAATTCCGTGCCAGACCTCAGAAGTGCTACTTAGTAGAACTGCCTGCTATAAAATGAATACATTTCTGTGAAGAGCTTCCCTTTAGGGAAGTACAGGTTTCTGTGCAACAAGAGTGCTTGAGAGAAAGGAAACACATTTAACACGTGCACTTTCTTATCATATTGGTCCATAATATTTCCATATCTTACATATGCTTTAATGGCAAAACTAAAAAAAATTAAAAATATAAAAGTGAACATCTGTGAATTTTCCCAACTTAAAACTACTTCAAAAACCAAAAGCAATTTTCGGGAAAGGTTAAGACTAGCTAAAGACACTTCTAGTGGAAATGTTGATCTTCTTAATCCTCAAGACCAGTTTGACATGGAGAAACATGGTCAAAAGACAGACTTTATGCTGATTTTGAAGCGTGAAAATTCTGTAGGCTTCATCTGAATACATGCAAGACATAGCTTAATCAGCTCCCAGTTGAGATGTAGAAAATGTTTGCATGTCTCGAGTCATGATCATACATACAATTCAGTCTGCACTTTGAAAAATAATTTTTGTGCTCTCAGTCAGATTCATATTTCAAGTCTGGCAAGAAAACAAACTTTTCACTCTTCATTTTACTCCTCCAGGGTCTAGCTAGCCTGGAATTCTTTAACAGTCAGGTATCTAGAGATTAATTAGGAAGAGAAAACACTCTTCCATATTGAATCCAAAACAGAAACAGAAACAAAAAAACCCTCATTCTAAAAAAATACAGTTTGAAGCACAGTAGTGCTTTATACACAATCAGCCAGTTGGAATCAGTGGAATTCTTTCCTCTCCATTTGCTGCGAGTCTCCACATTCCCAGGCAGGCAGACAACAGACTTGGCTGTGTCAGAAATAAGCACTGTGCATTTGAGCCTCAATATTCCCCTTTTTCCAACCTGCTGTCAAATTTCAGGCCACAAACTAAATGTAAATCTCTCACTATAGCAACTCTTTGGAGAAGAATGGGCAGTACAAAATATTTACGTATTCCGTACCTAAAGAAAAAAATTGGTACTGTCTCATGGGTTTTTCCCCCCAGCAGAAACATAAAACAAAGTCTAAGAAGTCTATACACCTGGGAGGTCCAACAGAAATCTGTGTTAGCAGGCAATATGAAACAAAAGACACTATTGATAATTGGGGCACTGTACTCCCTTAAATACACAATTGATTCAGATCCTTGGACATCTTCAATTAAAGAACCATTTAGAAAACAATGCCCTCACTATTAGCACCATAATAGCAATTACAGTACACTTTATGGAGAAAATTATTGGGTTTACAATAAAACCCAGAAATTTATGTAGGTAAAGAGAGCTGAAAATGTAAGCATATGATTTCTTGTTTTTCTCTCTCCAACTCAGAATGGAAACAGGGATTAAAAGGCAAAACTACTTTGAAAAGGGACATGAAAAAGGGAAAGATTTATATGTTTGATGGGTAGGTCTTTACACTAAACCAGATTATTCTAGAGGTCACCTGCATGTCCTTTACCTTTTCTCACAAGAGTACAAAAAAAGTAAAAATGCAAATACAAACAAAATATAATTTCCACTTCTAAGTATGCTATACAATCCTTAGAGTTTAATGGAAAAGAAGGCCAAGCATACAATAGCTTTAAAAATTACCCTACATTTACACATACATACAGCATTCTGTGTTTGAAGTATCCAAAGAAACTCTAGGTTAAATATAAAATATAAGGAATTTAAATTTTCATGCTTCATGAGCATAAGACTTGTACTAATTGCTGAAGTCAGGAAGAAAGTAGACCCAGGAGGCAGTAACTGGATTTAATCCATTACAGTTTTATCAACCTTTTCTCTCTGAGGTGTCCGACACTGGACAAACTGTAAGAGTATATAAACCAAGAGTCTGTTGAAATGTAAAGCTTATATTCCTATAAAAACAGAGTTTGAAATGATCTTCATACTCTACTTGTTCCTATCAACTATTCATCCTTGTTAAAATGAAAGACAACTATTTTGCATTGCATTTTAATAGAAAATTATATCTGTGGACATACTAGCATCACAGAATCACCACAAATTATGTAACATCTGCCATCTGGTACAAGCCTATCATAAGCACATGTGCAAGGAAAAATAATACTAATAATACATAAACCCTGGAACAAACTGAAGAGCCAAAACTCTTTGGGACAATTGAGGCCGCTCAAATAAAGATTCTGAAATTTTTCAAAAATATTTCTGTTCAATTAAATCAGTATGGAATTTTTTTGGTCAGGAAATAACTCACCCAAAGTGTTTCTCTAGTGAAGTGAAACTAAAAAAATGCACACTGATCTAAAAACCACATTCAATTAGAGCTACTGTGTCATTGAGATGTGAATAAAGTATATTTAAATAACAATGTGCAATAATAGGAAGTATAGATTACAAGGAAGGAAGAAATATTTGGCGAATTTTTAGGTTGTCACTTTTCTCCAGTTCCCCTCAAGGAGCTCCTTGCCTACAGTTCTTTTTTCCATACAAATCCCTACAAAGTCATTCTTTCCAGTCATCTCCATAACATCTCTACACAGCATTGCTGTAACACAGCTTGTACTTCTGCTGAAGTCTTGGGGTGAGGTCCTGGACCCTGAAGTCCATAAGCATTTCAACAAACAACTTACTGTGGTTCAGATTTCAGATTTTACAGAGACAACTCTCCTGCACTTGGAAGAACTTTTATTTACTCAGTCCATACTTTTATTAGTTTTTACTTCTACAAAGTCCTCCAAAGGTCAGTTAATGCTATCAGAATTGTTTTATTCTATTATGCACATCCTTTATTAGACAAGAGATATGAAAATATCCTTAGAGAGGCCATCCTTAATAAGACTCAAAGAGCCCTGAAATGCACGCTGTTCATTGTTACTTAGCAAACGAAGTATAGCAGAAGATGAAACTTAAATCTTGAAAATAAGAAAATTAACTTTTACATCTCCTCCTCCTCTATTCAGTATTTTTTTCTGAAAGAACAACACAAATATTCTAATCCAACCTAAAATTCCAGGATCCAGCAGAGTGAATCACAGTGTAACTGACGCACAACTCTCTACCTACATCTAAGCCCTCATTAGACAACACAAGGATAGCTGTGAGAAACCTGCTGCAAAAGTTACCATCTAGTAACATTTTACACCCCAGTTGCAAGCTTCAGAACGAACAGGAATAAAAATTAGAATGCTAATAAGTCTTCAACGATAATGATAAGAAAATGAGCCTATAATTATTTCTGCCACTCGCAACGCATTTTTAATACACTTCTATGTGGTGAGCTCCATCAATTATTATTTAGATTAAGAAAAACAAACCAAATTATCTCTTAATCTAACATCATATACAACTGTAAGGACTTTGTGAAGTTTGGACTCATTCAGAACATGTGACTTTCCATCATTTTTCCAGATTTTAACACCCAAATTCTCACCTCATCTGCTACAACATCAGACCTGAGCCCTGAACAAAAACAAGCCAGACAAACTTAGACAAGAATTTAATGATACAATACTTTAAATATTTAAGAGTAATTTGAATAAGTACTAGTCATCTTAATAGCACAATTTATAAATGCTCACCAGGAGCAGACACTTTCTTATGATAAATTCTTCTCTTAGAATTCAGTAATGAATTAATTTTTAATAAGGCAATGATCTTGTTAGCATTAAAGGTGACTTCCTCTTTCTTTTCACATTAAAAAAAATAGGCCAAAATGCTCAAAGGGGTTAACCTCTAGGTGCTAGGTATAAAGACTGATGATTTTTCACACATTCTAAAGCCTGGCTGACATACCAAGAAAATAAAGATGTCATTTAATAGCGCAAATAAGTTTCAACTCAGCAGAATGAGTTACCTTAGAAATTTATTTCAGCTGAGAAATAAATCTTAGCTTTTGTATTAAGTTCAAAATAGAGTAACTTTTTAAGGCATTTTCTTAACTGTGGTTTAGTATTTTATAATTTTTGAAACATTTTTAATAGCCTACATTTTAAATGTTTCATAAATATATTGCCATATGTGTGATAATATATTTAAATACATTTATATTACTAATTTTTCCTCATGGCCTAAATTATCACTTATAATGTTTATGCTAGTATGATAATGCAACAATAATATTTTCTTTCAGTTTTTTAGTCTACCTTTCCTAAATGGTACTAATTTAAAAACTCAAACTCATAAATTAATTAAGGAATTTTGCTGAGAACAGAGAGGAAATTCTCTCTCTACAAAATGGGGAAGACTGAAACATTTCAGTGTGTGGCAAGAACCAGAAGAAATGGGAATCCCACAAGGATGGTTGATTTTTGACACTATAGCATAGCTTGCTATATATTTCAAAAACATTCCCTTTGAATGGAGAAATTAATTCATGAACATTTGCTCATAAACTGATGAGCAAATCATTTATTTGCTCATAAATTGATAGAAGCACACTCAAGTAGTGTAATATAAAACAAGCAATCCAGACTGAAATATTTTAGAAATATGCATGAATTCTTATTTCCTATTATTTGAGGAAAAAACAGGGATGTACAGAGAGCAGAGCTTGTCTCAGTTGAGAGACAAGTTTAGGAGAAAAACACTCTGGAATGAGTGTTTTCTCTTTAAAAAAAGGGTTCCAACAATCCCTTTCCACCAATAAGAAATGAATACTAGTGGATGGAAGTGAAAAATACCCAACCGTTTATTGATCAACAGAATGCCCTCGTGGCACAGTAAAAGGTAAACAAATGCTAGATATCGAACTGTCAGACCTTACTCCCCCCACCACACACACCGGAACAAAAACCCAAAATGCCAGGGAAAAAAAAAAAGACCCAGCAGTTTGTACATGGTGGGAGAAAATGGGGCAGGTATTCAGGGGGAGGGGGCTTTGAAAAAGCCAACAAAGAGCCCCAAGGCTCCCCCCTCCCCCAGACCCACCTTACAGCTACAGCAACAATTTTTGGGCATAAAACAGATGATCAGGGAGTAGACTAATCATCATAAAATCACCCCAAGACAGAGCTCTAAACCATTTTCATGGGGCCTTCATTTAGAAGAGAGTAAAGTATCCCAGGGAGAACTTTGAGACATCAAATTTTAGAAGTATACAGGTATTGAATTTATTAGCCTGTACATAAATAAGAAGAATTCACACACACTATTAAATACCTTTTAAATTATACATATGGGCATACATAAAGTGTGTGCAGACAGAAAGTGGAGGCTTTCTGATCTTTGTCATATTATTATATACATATAGATCTTCAGCAAATATACACAATTAACCTAAGCCTCAAGGAAAGAAAGCATTGTGAATTGAACTGACATTGGCAGAATAATAAACTGTTTAATTTCTATTTTGAGCTTTTTTCCTTTCAAAAACCATTGCAGATACTAGTGAAAATGTGGGTGCTGTATTTGAGCATGCGCAGTTCTCAGTCTGAATAAATAAAAATAGGGAAAAAGAAGAAAGCATGGACACACATGAACTGGGTTTTATAAACTTTCTAGGATTTAATTTTCTAAGTTGATCCTAAATTAGATTTCCACATGTGGAATGTTTCCCCAGGTTCCTTGGCTGAGAATTGCAGTGGTTTAGCACTCTTGTCATCCAGGAGGGAATGTGACCTCAGGCTCCAGTCCAAATGGGTTCTGTTCTGCAGATGTACACAGATGGCCCTGTTCAAGAGCCCTTGTACCAAACAACTGACTTTTTAAAGACATGTTGTTGCTCCCAGATGTAACTACACTTCTGCCAGATTCACAGCTTCATCATTTTCATGACAAAGAAAAATGCTGAATCAGTGTTTCTAAGTGGAGGACTGATAGGTCTGAGCTATTTTATTTATCATGAACGGCTAAATTTATTGCTGTTTCTTGTTTGCTTTTTATTAGTCATGTACTATTTTCTCCATCTTTAAAATAAATTTTATGGTGCTAGTCTTGCTTTTACAGTCAACCCTGTGAGTTACATGGCATTTTACTGCCTTCAGACTTATCTTTCATAGCACTTGGGCTTTTCCTCCTGGTAAGTTATGTGAAAAATCTTAAGTGAAATATAGAGTTATTTAATGATGCTTCCTACATTAAAAAAATGTATGTTATTGATATTGTCTATGTTCACCATTATAGTATGTTTAAAATTTTATTAATATTTATCCAATTAAAAAATGTACTCAGTGGAAAAAACATGTAAACCAAATAGGTAACATACATGGTCATACAAGCTTTGGGGCCTTTTTCCTACCAGTCTCTCAACCCATTACTTAGACCTCAAGGAAATTAAGCTGTGATTTTTAAGTATGTCAGTGAATACATAATAAATTAACTGGAGGTTTTTATTTGGAGCTGAGAGCTAACATTTTCAAAATTCATTTCATACAAAAGAAAATCCTTTTGTAAATATGAATGGGACATGGCAACCTTGCTTGTGACAGGAAACAACAGCATGAGCATTAAATTAACACATAGCACTTGCTGAATTCTAACTTGTTAAACTGTCATGTTTCGTTTGAGGGCAGTAGAGCAAGGAGAGATGGAAGCAGCTCAAGATCTGGCCTGGTATGTAAGTACAGAAAACCCCTGCCCTTTTAAAGGGCATTGAGAAAATGCTAGTGGTTCCCACCACAGAGCTCGTGGAGATAAACCTAAAGGCTCATCTGTTACTATGGTCAACAGATTTCTTTTTTTTTCTTTTTTTTTCTTTTTTTTTAATTCATAGACAAAAAAAATCTTATTTTCATCACATCTTTCTTTGAATAATGAGATATTTTCAAATTATCAGGGAAGAGCAGCTTTTGTTTGCTTACCCCATACCCTGTTATATCTTCCTCTTCAGTGTTTTACAACATGTTTCAAATCGACAAAAAATGGAATTCAATGATGAGAAAGTGCAAAGCAAGAAAAAATGTTTGAACAAAGTTATAAATGCTGGAGAAATAGAAACGTGGACATTTAAATGTATGTCAAGCTTTCCATCCCTGCTATACAGCATAAATAACATGGGAGGATGTGGCTTCGCTACTTGAGAAGACATACATCAAAATATTTTGACACATTCAATAAGCTGTTGAGCACAACTAAAATGCTAAAGAAATAGATGAGCTGTAAAGAGGAAATATGCCAACATGTCAGGAGAGATGAACTGGATTATGTAAGAAAGGGACAACCCCTTGTTTCTCTTTTGTTTCTGTGGAGGAGCAGCAGAACCAGTACAAATGTGAGATAATGAAAGTTTAATTTCACAGTCCAAACCCCTTATCTAAAGCAGGACAGAGACACCCCTTCCTACTGTCAACAAAACCATAACAATGCTGGAGAAAGTTTATTTTTTTCTGAAGGACAAAGCAGTGTGTCTATCGGGCCAGATGTAGGAATCTGCATATATACTACACTGCGTAACTCCAACTGTACACTCTGTTTCCAAATACTCATTTACACATTTATTGAAGGTATCATCTTCCAGAAGGATAAACACTAGCATTGCGATAGCATAGCGATCCTGTTTTCCTCTCAAAGCACTAGTTTCTAAATATATATATATATTATAAAAAAAGGAAACTTCAAGCAGAGCTGCTTCACTAAAGTAGTGAGTGATTTACCTGCTCTGCTTCAAATGCCATTACTATTCCTTTTGTAATATCAACTACCATACAGCACATTTTACCTGTATTCATTTTTTATTTTTTTACCAGGTTAATGCTTTTCAGATGCCTTTAAAGACATACACAACAATTTCTTTTAAAGACTGCCTCCTTTGATTTGAAGCACTGTGAAGGAACTGCAGTTTGACTTGTCAAGAAACAATACTGTTTCTTAACAATTGGCAGAAAAATGTTTATCCCAACACAAAAAGCACACAGATATAACTCATCTTCTGCCAGAAACAGTGCTATATGAATATGTTTTCTTAGATGAAAGCAAGAGAAGCTGGATGAGAAAACTGGCAAAACGAAAGCAGAAAATAACAACCACAGTGAAAGGTGAAATTTCTGCTGTGTTGATCTCGATGCAGTCCACAGTGACTTCAGTGTGGTCAGAGTTTCAGTCATCTGGCAAGGCTGAACTCTCAGTTCTCATCGTCAGGAGCCATGACAGCCAGGGAGCTCATACTGTGGTACTCCAGTTGTGTGCCACTTGCCTTCCTCTCATCGTATCCAACAAGCATCCTCTCTTGTTTCTCTTTGACTGTCTTAATCCAAGGTCAGCTTTTGCCGGCATCTTCTCATCTGACACAAATCTATAACTTTCTAATCAAGGCTCCCATCTCTTCCAGGCCTCCTTTTCCAGCCAGCATTGCCTGCCTTGTAAATCAATTATACACTCAGTTCCCAATCAGGATCTCTGTTCCCAGCTTGCCTTCTGTGCCTCACCTTATTGTAACCATCCATCTAGGCTGAATTTCCATCCTTGCACCACTACTGCTTACCTGCTAAATTAATCCTAGATCCATGCTACTTCAATTTCATAATAGGAAACATATCTAACTCCCATTTGCATCAATGTAAATGCTTTTAAATTGCTTGGCTAAATCACAGCAGAGATTGGATAAATAGAACTCTGAAGATGTAGTAAAAGTTAAAGGAGGAAAAAAATCTCTGAGATGAAGCAAGCCCCTGATAGTCATTTCAAATTAAATATAATCATCAGGAAATTGATTTGGGGATAAATATGAAAATACCAAAACAATCACTTTAGTGTAGAGTGACAAAAAATGGCAAACAAGGCACTAGGTCGTGTCAGAATAGGGAAAGAAGAACTAATTCAATGTATCGATATAATGCAAGGCACCCTTTATAAACCTGAAATATCTAGGAAAACATAAACCAGTGTGTTGCAGGAAGATACTGACTTACAGGACCAGAAAACTGGACAATTTTTGAACAGTGAAGTATTCTGAACTGGAGAAGTATTGCACAGTGAAAAAAAGCAGATGGTTATAAAGAAATGTACTGGATATGGAATGACAAAGATTGACATAGCTTGATTACATTTTTAGTACATCAATAAAATACACCAATTAAAATCATATCATAAGAAATAATACTAAATAGAAAAATACATTATGTAACACAAAAGAATTGATCACATATTTATAGAAGGAGTCGTTGCCAAATTTCTTTGCCCTCAAGCTGCCCCATAGCTACACAGACCATGTGCTGGCTGTTCCTGAGAACACGCATTGCTTGTCATCTTTGCTGATTAATAGAAATTACAGTGACAAATCCCAAATCCAAACTTTACCTGAAGGTGACATGTAATCAATACATTTGCATTCCCTCACAAGCAAGGATAAGGAGGAATATGATACCCTGGACTTACACAAGAATAAATAATCTTGGCTATAAATATAAGAGCTATCCATCACTCCTACTTATTTTCCCTGTCAGCTGCCTGGCAGCAATTTTTCACACTGGAACCAGGATCCTGGACATGGTGCAGTGCTGGGATTGCAGGAAGAATGTGAATGGGTGTCAGGTTATAAATTGCTGCTCTAGTCCCATATGGCACATAATCCTCCTGCAAGGCCAAACAAGGAACCACTGGATTTCACAAGGTGGTTTTATGAAGAAACAGAATCAGCAAGTTTGAAACAAGCAGCTCCTAGAGACATGAAGCGAAGCAAACTCAGCAGAAGGGAGTTCTAATATAACTCTCTGATTGCAGCCTGCTACTCAATTTCAAGTTCATCTTTGCCTCAAAATTGCCACTAGAGCTGAAATAACCAACAACAAGGACCTTTTTAGTACTGCTGCAACTTCAACCATAAAACTCATACAAAAAATCCACTACCCCACTCGGTATGACTAATGGAGCCACTGTATCTTCTGCTTGTAATAAGGGGCAAAAATTGACACGAGGGACTATTGAAGATCAGGTCTCTGTGATTGAAAAAACCTTGAGGCAAACATTCTTCCAAGCATCATCAGCAAGGAAGAGAGGCTCTCTGATTTCAAAGTTGGGTGAGCATCATCTGCAGCTCGTCGTTAGCACTGCTAGCAAGGCTGTGAGCAGCACTCATTGTGCCGTCCCTCAGCCATGTCACATCCATCTCCCACTAAGCCATATGGAAGACACAATGGAGCATGAAGATCTCTGAGCCCGAAAGGGATCATGAGACTTGCTGATTATATGCACTGCACTTTCTAAAAAGTATGTATTCCCACTTTTTTAAAAGAGACTTTCCACCCGATAATCCCTGTCACCAAGATAGAACACAGAACTGTAGAAAATATTATATACTTCTATCCCAATTGAATGCCCAAAGTTGCTTTAAAAATATAGGATATACATGAAAGGGAAATGGACACATCTGACTATACCAGGAATTCCTTCTCTCACTCAACTCCGATTAACATAATTAAACACTGCTATAGTGACTCAGGACTCAAACTTGCACTTTTAAACTCACTCTTGATCCTGAATTGACAATAAATTTTTTACCCCTTGAGAGTGGCAATAAGTGATATAAAAATTGAGCACAGAATATCCCAGAGATACCGACTTGATAGTAACAAATGTCACCTCTTCATGTGTCCCAGCAACACCTGCAACTTCTGACACAACTGCTCAGCCAGTTTCATTTCCATAGTCACAGGTGTGGGGGTATCCAGGTTATTTTTGGCCAGATGGAAATCCTCAATCAATTTCTCAAAGAACTAACTAGAAGAGCAGGATTTCCGTCCATTGATCTACTCCAATTTCACAGGGACATATTAAAAATGCTTGACTTAAAAAAATGCCAAAACACATGCATCCCATTACAGTGGTGAGCAAAAACATCTCATTGCTTGTTTCCTGTCACTCGGGCAACAGTTCCAAGCTCATCGAAGGTTGCTAGGAGAAACCAAACATTTGGACAAAACTTTCAAATATAAAGTGCAAAGAGAAGTAAAACAAATTTGCTTTTCCACTGTATGAATTTTATGGCTATTATAGGAATAGGACAGATCACAAGGTGCAGATTTAATTGATTTCTAAAAATGCATTTCACTGCTTTCTAGCAGAAATCCATTTTTAGTTTGCCATCATAAGAAGGGCATCACCAACACAGCTGTCCCCAGCGTGGTGTAAAGGGTCTGTAATTTTTTTTTTTTTCAATTGAAAATATTCTTACACATCAAACTGAAACAGCATCCTGAAACTGCTGCTGGCACAGATGTTCAGTGGAAATCTGAATAATAAATGTGAGTAGGAACTCATGTGAGTGATTCTAAGTCTAAAATCGAGTGTTGCCCAACAATTCCGGTGGCTCTCAGCATTCCCCTGTGACTGAGGTAGTTTGAAGCACTGTAATAGATGTCTTTCCTTCATACTGGTAGTTAACTTTTAACTTCCCTTGGGAAGGACAACATCTGGAACTGCCTCTATTAGAGCATGTGACAGTAACCAGCTGGAATGTCTGAGGGATTACTGAACGTGCACACCTCCCAACCTGTGACATATGATGTATTATCCATTTGGCAATCTTACACGTTTATACTGTCTCCCTCTAACATTTAAAATGTTCACAAGCTTGGATAAATAATCTGTTGTCACAACCAGAAAAAAATAATACAAGATTTATAGCTTAGCAGGAGAACTGGGGGGCATTGCTAGAACTGAAGCAACTATATATTTCTCTTGATTTCTTAATTCTTTTTTGAGAGCTGAATGATCTTGACAAATCCCTGATGAAATAATTCAGTGTATTTTCTTTACGCAGTATGTACATTTACTGGCTCTTACTTCTGAAGAGTGCATTAGATATAGCTACATTCCTCAAATAATTTATCACCATTTTTGTCAGTCAGAGGTAGCTCAGTTCAGGTTTAAATGGTGATTATTTTCCCTAGACTGCTGCTCCTTTTAAATTATTTATAAGACTGAGGACATTTCTATTAAAAGATTTTATGTTTCCATGTAAATTTTCTAAACATTAAATAGTTTATTGATCATTGTTCAACACTTTTCAGTGACCAATTATAGCAGAGAAAAGCTATTGGAAAAAACAATGCTGTACTTGTCCTCTAATTCCAGGTAATAGACAGATGGCATGATGGGAAACTGCTGAACTGCTGATGGCACTGAAGGATTTAAATACAATAAAGCTGCTTTTACTGGATAGAAAGCTGCATTCCAAAACTACATTTTTCAAATGAGGAAAGACTAGGGAAACTGGAGATCTTGCATTACATGGGGTATTAGGGAAAAAAACCCTCAAACAAACTGTTGGGGTTTTTAAAAAATTTTTCTCAGGTCCTTTTATATGCTCTCAAACTCAGAATGCAATTTGATTTAGCTATGACACAGAGTAATATTTTTTTAATACAAGGAGAAGAGCTCCATGTGCTTCTTTGCTGGATATGACCAGAAAAGGCAGCTGAGAGCTCCAGCTTTCTTTTGGGCTGGCAGTTTCCACACATGCAGTGATTCTGCTTTCAATGGAAAAGATACTATAATTTTTTCACTCTTTTGGCCAGTACTTAATCATCTGTTTTTTCTTCAAGTAGCTGAAATGTCCCTTAGTTAAGTTAATTTAAAATTTGCCTAGCTGACATGAGGTATTAACAACACTGCATCTGTAGAAACTGCATATGCTAATTAGATATTAGATACTCAAAGCTGTGATAGACTCTCCCCTCACACTAAACAAAGACACAAAGTGTGCCAGAGCTTGTTTATGTACCTTTTGAGAGGTCTGCACAAACATAGGGCTTTGGACAAATGTACACTGATGCAGTCTGGTATTCACAGTGTGGGATTTAAAGAAAGAGGGCAGGATCACTTCCAAACTAAACTTGCAGCTTATTACCTGATTTCTTTAGAGCCATTTAGATTTGTTTGCCTATTGATCTCGGTGGCTGGGTCCGGGACCTCCCCAGACAGAAGAGGAAGGGAAAACCATTTTCAGAAGAAATAGGACTGAATATAAAAGTCAATAAGGATTTCTAAAAATAAATCTTAAAAACTCACCTTTCCCCAAGAACCATTCTCTGTCTTAGTCATATTTCTATTTAAGTAAGTGCTTAATAAATATCTTCCTGCTGGCTTTTTGGCTGCTATATCAACAATCTAACAAGGGCTGAGAATTTCATTTAAACATCTTTACCAGAATCCTTTACTGTTAATTAAAATTTTACTTTAATGCATCTTTAGATTTAAAGTCCCTTCTTTTTCCACCAGGTGTTGGCCTGACTTCTCTTTTGTCTATCCCCAGCTCCACCACCAGGATGGCTTAAAAACAGACATGCCCAAGGTGAATCTCCTAATGAGTCATTGCCTCCACAGCTTCACTGGCAAGCTGTTATCTTTGTGCTATAAAGCTTTGTTCTTCCAAACAGAATGATTATTCTTCAGTCTGAGCATGGAAATCCAGAAAATGTGCACCTTTAACAGGAAGGAAACAAGTACACATTTCTAACTGAAGAGCCCTAAGTTCATCCTGTGTTCAGATTGATAGCTCCTTACCAGAGTGCAGTTATTTGGAGAATATAAAAATCCATCTGAGCTAATGCAAATCCTTCCACCACTGTTCCCTTTCACTTATTTGCTCATGTTTTGGGTTTTTTTGCATAACTGTCTTTATATATAATTAGTCACAAAATAAATATAAATATTTCCTTTAGAATAACTAAAACAGCTTAACACACAGTACAGAACTCTTTCCTACTAGAAAATATTATTCAAGGACCTATGTATCCATTTCTTATATGAGAGATGGTGTCATTTACTGCAGAATGCTCAGAAGATTAGAATACCTTTCCTGTCATTTGATCTAAAGATAAGCGCATCAAGTTTCCTTTGCACTGAGAAGTGCAAATTCAATATCAGGACACCTCCTATAGAAAATAAATCACAGCTGTTTTCCTAACCTTTCCATCACTTGAAAACCTGAATCACCTTCATATTGTCTACAAAGATCCAACATTGTGTTTACCTGAAAGCAACGTGTACTCTCATGTCTTTTTTATATGCAGTAATTTTATTATGGGGATTTATTTTCAAAGGAAATTGAACAAGGCAATTTAAAGGCTCTCAGAGGAATAATAAGCAGTAGTAAACCTTGGTGGATGAAGCAGTTATTTCCTATTTATTTTTCTTTTATGTGTTCATATCAGAAATATGCCTATAAATGATCAAGCAGGAAACAACCTCAATCTCCAGGATAAAATGACAAAAATAATTTTCACAGAGAACCACAGACCTACTAATAGTATTTTTGGTAAGGCAATCAAGTAGAGTTGAATCTGTACAATTAAAGAAAGTGTCTGTTTTAAAAAAGGAATAAAACAGTGGGACACTGAAAAAAATAATGACTATGTAGATGATGTTCAAAGGTGGGATATCTTAAAAAAATTTTTGGGAAAAAAGAAGTGGGAAAAAGATAACATCAAAAGAATGCACAGAGAACACATCTGAGGTGAAAAGCAAAAACTGAGAAAACGGATTTGTTCCTTAGAAGTGGTGTCTGCAACTGTAAATTAAGGAGAAATTACTTACAACTGGAATTATATCCATGCTCCCCTTTCAGAATTTGAGAAATGCATGGACCAGGATACAAAAAAGCCAAGTTACTGAAACAGAGTACTAGTTGGTGAATATAATGGAGTAATGCAATAAAGAAAATTGTGGAAACAATGAAAAACATCACTAACAGCATTCAAAAATAAGTTGTGCATTCCTTTAATGTTGAGGTGGGGAAAATAAAACCAAACAATGCCATCTGAGAAGATATCAAACCTAAAACAAAGGTCTGCATTTGGCACACAAGAGAAAGAGCAAACAAGACTATATATTCCAGATTTCCTAGGGAAGAAAGCGATAGAAAAAGAAGTGTTATTGATGGCAAAAGGAACTGGAGAAAAAAAAAAAAGGATTTTTTTTTTTGGCAGGTGTCAAGAGAAAGGCAGAACTTTAAAATTAATCAACCATTGTTAAGGACTAAACTTCAGAGGTACTGCACATGGATCAGGAAAGATGGCACTGAAGGATTAACACTCTCAGAAAAATAAATACAAGCGTGTAAATGAGGTCAGAGATCAGTAAATTCAATGTGCTTTATGAAATCTGTTTTTAGATATAAGTGGGCAGAAATATGATTTCATGCATTAGGAAGTGGAGAAGTTATTATCTAAACCAACAAGAATGGCAGCAAACCCTCCAAAACTGCATGTACTTGTTATAGCAGTTGCTAAGGAAATACATAGAAATGTTGAACTGGAGTTACATGCCATTAAAAAAACCAAATCAAAACACCAAATTGAATTAAAGTATTTATTTCACCATCTGTTCTATACAAAGAAAAAGTTATGAAAATTTCAAGAGGCTTTCAAGAATAAAGAAGAGCAAAAGAATTGTTAATTAAAACCAGCAGGGGCTGATCTCCTCATTCTCTGAATCTCCTTTGATCTTCCTTAAAAAGCGGCCAACTGTCTAGAGACCCAAACATCTGGAGTGAAGTCAAAGAGGCCACAGCAGTTTATTCATGTCTCTGCCACAAGCCCCTTCATGTATATTCCACTTGTCCTTTTTGATTCCACTTGTCCTTTTTGATAGATTTCAAAAAAAATAAATAGAATGGAAAAATTATTCTTTGTGATACATTCAGGTAACTTTCCAAGACTTCAAAAAGGGTCTCAGGATCATTTTAATTCTGAAGCAGGTAAATAGGTGCTTCTACAAAATCCACCATTTAGTGCTCTCATTATTTCAGAGGACAGCACAAAAGAGAAGTCAGTGAAAATGCTCTGAAATGGTCCATCAAGATGGAAGGAACTGTGAGGGCTCAGGGTGATTTCAGGTTCTGCTTAAGGAAAGGGAAAGCAACACCTAGAGTACATGTTTGAATTTTTGTTTTCCAGTATAACAGCCTATTTTCTCTTTATTTCTATTTTAAATTACTCCAAAAAGGTTTGCTCAGCTGTTGTAAACACTGAAACTTTCAGTGTTTAATTGTTTGATGTAGAGAGTCAGTGGAAAAGCAACCAAAGCACTGCTGAAATAAAACACAGCCCTGAGAAACCCCACTGATATGGCCACAGAACTCATGCCACAAGCTCAGTGCACACCGTGGCAATTATCTTGCAAAAGGCCAGGGCAAGGTGCATAAAAAACTTTGGGGGGGTTTCTGCTAAGTCTCCATGTTCTACATTTTACAGCTTGAGCCTGTGTAGAGCTGCAACACAAGTTGTGTGTTTATTTGTAGCAAGTTATTCAGTAAGTGGAGCTCCCAATTACCACTTGCTTAATTCCAGTATTATTTCTGTAGAAGTATAGGTTTCATCATAGAAGAAAAGTTACATGAAGAAAGCTTAATATTTCATTCTGGTTTTTTTATTTTCATTTCTTTCTGTGTTACAATGATCCCAGAATGTAGTTAATGGTAGAATATGGTCAGGTAATTGCAAGCAGATCAGAGCACTTTAGGAAGTTAGTGCCCTTGACAGCTCATCCTGTGCAGACCTGTCACCCACTACAAGGCAAAATGAAATAATTTTGCATATGTTTCTTTCAAGGAAGGACTGCTGGGTACATCCTCTGTCGCCACAAGCTGAAGATTCAAAATATTTCCTCCGTTTTCCAGTCTTTAAGCACAATTCATTCCATATAGAGACATAAGCACACCATTACAATATTATTAATACTAAGCCAAATCCTATAATAATTATTTGTTCCCACAGAAGTTGTGGCAGGCACAAAGGCCAAACCACTTAACTCAGTGACGTAGAACAAGAGCTGTGTTTCTGCCAGGAACATCGCCCCCTCTGCCCTCTCTGCTGGTAAAAGTGGCAGCTGTAGAGGAATCAGAGACCTGCTGCTAAGCAGCGGCTTCCCATTAGTGTGACTGAAAAGTTTCCTGAGCTTTCTCTCTTCCACAGAAACATCTACTTCAGCTTAACAACAGTAGGACTGTTACAGAACACATATTTAGAATTCCATGGTTATCCAGGATTTGTGAGTGCCTCTTCTCTGAGCCAGCAATGTTACTCTTACAGAACTCCTGCTTGATTACAAACTGTATTTGATCTGAGAAACTGAACACTGATTGCAAATCAAACATTTGATCTGGGAAATTAAATATACAGTTACACACTCAGCTGGCTCTTTTTGAAATGCTTTAAGAGGGTGGTCCAATGGAGGCAGGAGAAGTAAGGCATTAAGAGACACAATACTGAGAGGAGAAAGATGCACTACATGAATTGAAGAACGTTTTTTCAAGAAATAGTGGTCTTTTTGCTCCCTCTCATGTTGCTAGAGAAAAATTTCCGTGAAATATATAGGCTGACATGCTTCTGGAATTGGTAAGGCCCAGAAGGGTCTGCTGCAGGAACTCCAGACTTCCATCCAAACCTGGCACAGATCTGTTTCTGAATGAATAGCAAATCTCTGCTTCCCTCTCCTACATTCATTTCTGAGTAGAACTCAAGAATTAGTAATGGTGACATCTTAAAACATGACACTTCTCCAAAGCACATCTGGCAACTCTAAAATCATCCAAGTCTCTCCCTGCTGAGAAAATAAGCTTTTGAATGGCCATCTAAAGGATCTTTACCATGATCACTGTCCTGCACAGGCAGGAACTTAAAATTCTGTGTTAATGTTTGAGCTAAAGTGATATCAAATTAAGATTAATTTTGAGGTATTAAATATGTATGAATAAAACAGCAAGAAAATCACGTTCAAGAAATGCATGCAATTTACTGGGTTTGACTCTCGCTTCACTTAACATTATAGCAGTGACAGCGATCAAATTATTGTTTATTTACTCCAGAGAATCCTGTTCCCCATTACACTGGATTCCAGCCACTCTAAATCTGATGAACAATGGGCGTATTTTGGTGAGAGGTTTTATTTTAACTCCTTTTTTTTTCCTGCTCCAAATGCTATTTCCAAAGGTTCCTATCCAAGTTACTAGATGATGCTACAGTTTTCAATGTTACTGTATTTGGCCTATAATTTATATAAACCTATCTAACATTCTGTTTCTCCAACAAGCTTTCAAGTAAGCCAGGTGTGGGACCATCCTTCAGTGACGTGCTCTCAAGGGCATTAATAAATTAAAGAGTAAGCCAGGTCTATTTGAAAGGTGAAATAGGGGTTTTGATGATACCTGATTAAAAAAATAAAATGTAAATTTATTTGGTTTTTTCCTGAGGAAAAACATTTATAAATATATCCAGCGCTATTAAAAAGTAACATTTTTTTAGAGATGCACTTGTTTTCTTGAGGGGATTTTTTTGTTGGTTGGGGTTTTTTTTTGTGAGAAGGATGGATGAAAGCTGCTCAGCTTTTGTCTGTGTTGAGTTCTGGTTAAGACTTTCCAAGCAATGGAAAATAATTCAACTCCACATTTTCCGGGCAAGGCGAAAGAAAATGCTGTTTACTTGCTCTCTATTAAGAATGTCTTCCATTGTTACTAAATTATGTCTCAGTATATCCAGAGCTCCTGCTTGTGTCTGGAGCTCATCGAGAACAGTGCTGAACACAGAGTGCCCATCCCAGAACATTTCCACAGACATTAGACATGGATTCAGCCTCAGTCTTATTTCAGTGTCTCCTTCAGCCAAAGGTTTTGTACACACACTTGGTAAACCTGTTCATCTTGTATCTCAAATTCTTTCAACAATCTGGCCACCTTTGTTCAAGTTATTCACGACAGAAACTTACAGACATGCCCAACACAATAGGATTTTCTACCATTTCTATCTTGTTTTTTTCCTGCATCTGTTCCAAAGCTTATGGCCCCAATTACTGCTTCTGTTTTTGCAACTTCACTGTGGATTCAGAGAGAATCAGGATGTTAGAGGACAACAAAAACCCGTGTGTAACAGCCCTCAAAGTTAGTTCCACACTGTGATCACTCATCCCCTGACCACTGCAAATCTCCTTCCTCCTGGGAGAGAAACTGTGGCCAGGAAAACAAGAGTCCACACTGTAGCTTCTCTTAGAGTCTACCCCCCTCTCTTTGAAAAGTCTCTCTGTTAAATTTTTAAAAATGCCTTTTTTTTAATAGGATACAGAAGAAGCTTTTCATATTCAAACCCTGCTGATTTAAAGCTTACTATCAAGTAGAAACACAAAGCATGAATCAGCACTAATTCCAAAAAGATGCTAAAAGGTTCCTTTCAAAGAAAATTAAATTCCATTTACAGTGAGCATCACAAAACCATAATCACTTTACTTTTTCTCATGACCACATACATCAATGTTTGTTCCCGCTCCTACGTGACTGAAAAATACTGGAAAGTTGGGGCAGGAAAATTCAAGATTAGGCCAACTAAGCCTCAGACTGGTCCTTCAAATGACATTTTAGGTTGTGCTTTGGTTCTGATGGGATTCTTTCCTAAATCAGGACAGCAGAATGGGATCTGAAATAGAGCACAGTGACTGATAATTAGAGCAGTGGAGATTAGAGAGAAGAGAGTTCTCCAGCAAACATTGTTTCACTTCCGTACAATTAGCACCTTATTCAAGAATTTGGTATTATTTTTGCTAATTGGGTTTTCCGTTGTTAATGGGATCATATCAGAAATTAAAGATCGCTGATGATTGGTGTCTGACTGGTTGCCCCAGTGAGAAAAAGCAAACCTCTCAAAGTGCCAAAGCCCTGGAACTGGACCTACCTCTGGATCTCATGTAGTGAAGTAGGGCTTGATCCAGCTCTTTGCACCACCTGCCTCCCAGCCTAGTTGAGGAACTCCAAAAAAAAGAGGAGGCTTAAGAATTCTCTCTCATTCCCCTCATCCTGAAAAAACTGAATGTCCCAAAGTGGGCCTAGAGCCCAAAGTTTACACTGTGCTCACTGTTCACAACTACACTGACAGCCAACGTAGAACAGAAATTGCTTAATAAAGAATGTCAGTGCTTAGCAAAATTTGGCTTTACAAACTTGTGTCCCACTAACATGCAAAATTCTGGCTTCTGTTACACTGCACCAACCAACCCATTGTACCAACCCAGCTGCACACAAAGCTAAGAAGCTGAATTTTTAAGATCTCAAAACAAAATACTGAAGTCTTGCCTCAGAGAGGCACAAGAAATTTTTCTCCTCTTGTTTAAATCCTCCAGTACTTTCTCATAAAGGCTTCATAAGATAAGAAATTATTATTTTTTCACATGGAGTAGACGGTAAATTAGCATTCCAGTAATACCTTCAAATTTAAATGGATTATCTTTGATTTCTGTAGTTAAAGTATTCATTAAATGCCATTTTACCAACTAGAAATTAGAAGCAATTATGCATATGCAAGTAGTCACAGAGTAAGAACATTCCTCCATTTAAAACAGACAGAATTATTTACTGTTGGCATGGAACAATGCAACCTTTTCCTGTGCTCTAGGAATGTCCCTGGCAGCAGTAGCAAATACAACAGCTATTGCAATTCTTTCAGCACAGTATCTCCTATGAATGAAGCTACAGCACACTACGGGACTTAGACTAGGTAACACTGCAAAAAGCTAAAACTCAGCCTGAGAAGTACACAGCCCCTTGTCTAACTTTATTTTTATTACCAGAGCCTTGTATGTTAATGGGGGTAACTCCAGTGGTTAGGTAAGCACGTGTTAAAGTGCTTTGTCCAAAGGTCACACTATGCCAGGGTGCATCTGAAGAAAGGCTGTAATGTGTGTGTGTGTGTGCATCTCTGTAGTCGTGAAAAAGGGAAATAATCTGTAGTCAATAAATACAGTGAGTGAATTATACCATTTCTGCACACAATGCATTATTACACCCCTTCGCTTTCTGAGGCAATATCCATTCCCTGAGCTTCGCACCCTCCACTGTCACTAGAGCAGGGAGGCAGATTCACCTGAGCCCTCACCTCCCAGTACTCCCTCACAGCTGGACTCCCCACTGTGCTCCAGTGACAGCTCTTCCATGGAACATGCTGCTTGTTCTACAACACAGTGCAAGCACAGCGTATTCCAACTGCCTCCCCTTCATCCCTCCTCACTGCTTCCCACACCCTCATGCAGCCTCTCTGTTCCTGCACCCCCACTGTGCCAGGTTCCCGTCACCATTCCAGCCACAGAGCAGGAATTGTGCTAAGCAGAGAGCCGCCACACAGCTCCCTGAACTCTGTGCAAGCCCTTTCTCCAGGCGGAGGAGCAAAGAAATCCAGGTCAAAGTGAGCACCGCTGCAGGTGTGCTTAGCAAGAGGAGCTCCAAATTACACCAGGGGGGCTGTGCCAGCCCCACTGATTCCAGCAGCAGCTGCCACCCCTCCGATCTATTACATGTGTAAATCCAGCATCTCAAGATCTGGATCAGTTACCGGAATCCTTAGACTCCAGAGTTTCCCACATTCCCAGGGGCTGGTGGCCAGTTACTTGTTACAGAGCCAAAAGCTGAGCCAGCATTGCCTCACATGGAGAAGGCTTATTACACATTTCTCGGATTCAATTTAGAACTGGTTTTAACAACTGCCACAACTACTTTAAGGTCTCATACTCCACAGTCTACAGATGTACCACACACAGAACCCCAGGGTCCAAAGCTATGAAGCCAAGGGAATTACGATGGCTAAATTGCTTCAGATTTCTTCTGAAACTGTCAGAGGAGCAGTGTCACCATCAGTTTGCTGCTCACTTTAACAGGTCTGCACTGTTACTTAAACAAGCCTCATATTTACAATTTAATAAATAACAAAATATGTACAATACTAAGTGAATTGCTGTAAAGATACTGATTTTATTACAGTGAAATACTAAGATGCCAGCCTGCTATGTTAATCAATATGGTTGCCTTGGTTGCACAAAGATAATTAAATTTTAATTGAAATTCACTAAGACTAAGATTACCTATAAATATTTCAACAAAGAGGACAAAAGGAGAATGTTAATATTTTATTTATCATGGATAACACTTTTAAAACACCTAACAAAAAACAAAACAAACAGAAAAAAAGAAAACTGAATACAAATTTTTTAAGGAGTAATAACAAATGTATGAATCCAAAATTCTTTACCTAGATACTCAGTTTTTACTTCAGGCTCAGCAAGACTTAAGTTTATCACTATAGATGACCTTTGACAGTCCAAACTGAGAACAGGAGAAGATGATATCATATTATTAAGGTTTGTTTCAGGCAGACACGTGGATCCCATGAGAACAAGATGGAAACAGAATCATAAAACAGGTTCTTTTCCTCATTCACTTAAAGAAGAATAGATTTATTCCACCTATATTAACATAAAACAGTGGATTTGGATTACACTAGTTGCCCTGGAAGATCACCCTAGATGATCATCCTGGAAGTGAGTGAAGAGTGCCCAATTCCCCAGCAAATTCCAGTGCCACTATCAGAGACACAGGGTTTCTGAAAGAAATCACCAAGAGGCTCTAAAATTCGGGCTGGACACCACATGCACAGGGTCTCCATCTACCCAGGCCAAATTCCCCCTTGGATTGCTCTGAAACATTAGTTCATAGCCACAAGAGTTATTGCTAAAAGCCTGTTCTTCCAAGTTCAGTGTAGCTGTTGCTACCTGGTGCTGTTCCTGTCACTGTGAGTACCTGACAGCAATGTTCTGGGGGGCAAGAACACACAAAACACAAGGGGGAAGACGTGTCCACTTTCATAGGTTTAGGGTCAAATTCCACACTTGGGTAGCGTGAATGGCTTCAATGGGTATGTGTAGCACTAAAGGCTTCATTTAGTAATTTTTTGAGGTAATGACCTCAGGTGTGAGACCGTAGCTAGAGAAAAGAGTATCAGTTTTAAGTGATGTTCCCATTAACACAATTTTTACATGAAGGAGTAGGCAAAGCAATCTTGAGTGCACTTTCTGTCACAGCACTACCTGTACCTGGAATTATACACAACCATCCAAATCTCACACTTGGCTTGGAAAATTTACCCGCAATGGTTCATAGTGAGAAGAAACTACCGATTGTACCTGCTACTTCAGTTCATCCAAAAGTTACCAGTGGAAGGTGGATTTTAAATCATTTGCACTAAGGGTCTTTTGCCCTGAGAAAGAAGTGCTTGATTGTTACAACTATTCCAACTGGTTCTCAAAAATGTTAATGGAGAAAATATTGCCACTTGCAAAAAGATCAAAATAGCTCTCAATAATGTTTTAAAATATTGACTATCTTTGAAATCATAAAAGGAAAACAGAACCCTACTCTGGATTTCAGATGGTAAGAAACAATGCGGTAGAGCAAATTATCGTGGTACACATCTGGGATACACCATCCCTGGAAGGGCCAGGAACAGATGTTTGACGTTTGCAACAGCAACTGCTATTCCCATACCAGTACCTGATGCAATCATGCCTAGCCTGATAATGTACTTCATGTGCTTCATGCTGCATACACCAAATAAAGCAATAGAGAATGAGCAAAACAAGAGACAGAAGGAAGGAAATGAACAACAGCAGCCCCGCTGCCTCTTTTCCTACCGGGGTTTGCTTTCACAACCCATCTGCCTTGAAGATGCAGCAGAGCGGGAGGAGCATGGCTGTGCCAGCTGCCCCTGGAGAGGGCTCCAGTCCTGTCCTTGGCACCAGGCACTGCCACGGTGGGAACATGAGCCACACTCAGGTGAATGCACACCCACATCCAGGGAATCCCCACGGCCATGGAAAGGTCCTCCTTCGCAATCACTGGGCCACAGCACTAGAGTGCCCTGCATCTTAAGACACAAATATTTTGCATTAAGCACTCGGAGTACATCTCATTAAGTACATCCCAATTTCTGCAGGACATGGGCAGAAGCAGCTGTCATTTCCTTTACAGCAGCAAAGGTTTCTTAAAAATAAAAAAAAAAATTCAAAAAATCAGAGCTACATAACACTGTTTAAGAGACTAAAAATGGCTGCAAAAAAGACCTAACAGGATGTATTACACTTTCAGGAATCTTTGCTATGGTACATTTAAATCCTTTATACTGAGGTGTTAGGTAAAATATCTTATTCTGAACATTTGGGTATTTGATCAGTGTCTGTTTGGAATAAAAGGAATGAAGCGGGGGGGGGGGGGGGCGCTGTGAATGACAATCATCAACTGGGAAGCCCTGGAAAGTAGATTTCAGCACATTATATGTAATTCAAGGAAAACTGCAATACGTGAATTGAAAAGTTTATGGTTGCTTTTCAGAAATCAGATTATAAACATTGCACTGGGTTTTATTTTCCTTGTTGATTCTGTGCTGTTGCAGAATCCATTACATGATATTTTTGGAGGTGTTAATGGACACCAGCAACAAAAACCCACTCCTACCTATAGCAATTTTATCTTATCCATATGGAAGGTAGCCAGTTTATTTCAAGATAATTTTCATAAAATGTGCCAAATGAAAGCCACGGAAAACACAAAGAAAACATACACTTCAGTGAGCAGAAAATCCAGCTAAAATAAGAAGCTCAATATGAATAAAGAATTCAAAGGTGTTTGGTCAGTTTTCAGCAATTTTAGACTTTAAAATCCATGCATGCAACCAAGCACCCCTTCCAACCCAACAATGTGGGGTTTTTTTACTAATACCACAAAAGCTGTATTTCCTTCAGATTTTTACATATTTGTATTTAAATTTAGAATGCTTTATTAATTTAATCATTAAATTGATATTGTTAATGTATTTCAGATTTATGTTATTGATTTTGCAGCAAGAAGAAAAAAATCTATTAAGTACTATTTAAGTACTATTAAAAAGAAAAAAGGCAGATTTAAAAGTTGTCAAGGATATTGAAATGACCAAAACACTTGAGCCCCTCTTAACCAGTTCAATTTCCAGGAGCTAAAGATTCTCTGCAAGAAAACCACAACCAAATTCTACAAGAAAACTTAAAGTAAGTTACTTCTGAGTTGCTGATCACTTAAATTATTTACTTTTTTCAAATATAGCAGAGTATTTGACAATATCCTTGCCAAAAGAAACTTCAAAAAGTAAAATACAATTTAAAAATTTCTCCAATAGCTCACTGAAAATCTTTTTCCATTTCTTCCCACAAGTCCCAAGACCATAAAATTACTATATCACAAAGAAACCTTAAGGAGGGCTATCCATTAATTTCTTTTGGTCTTGTTACATCCAAGCTGTACACAAGGATAAGGATTATTGCATCCCTTGAATATTGCATTTCCACTAAAACTTTTGCCTGACTTGTTACATCTGAAGAGCTAGAATATTTTAATTTATGATCATACTAATTACATCTAGGGTATTAGTCCCTAAGTTCTTCAGTTCTAGGATAATTCTAAATTGTGCTAAGTCTCCCATTTGAGCAATTCCTGTAGGGAGCATTATCTCTTAATTCTAGCCATGCAGACATGATGGGCACTTGTTTAATTAAGTAAACTTGCAAACTCTTCCAGTATATAATATTCACATCTCTAGTAGCTTAGTAGGTAGCTTTATCCCAGCTGCAATTTATTCCTCACTTATAAAGTTATATTTAGAAGTATCTCTAATATACAGAATATGACCATCTAAAAATCAAATTATACAGCAGCATTATGGCAAAAGACAAAGCACATGTTTTAACCTAAATATTTTCCATACTTATACAGGAAATGCCAAATACTTTAAAAAAAAGCAGAATAAACAGATTCCCAGGTGAAGTTCCTGGCCAAACTGTGAGATACCAGAAGCAAAGAAGTACTTGCCAGTGCAGTTTATCAACAGTATCAGATTTAAAGGAATTGGAAACTTTGTATTTGAAAATACAGAAGTCTGACTAAAATTAAGGGGTTTTTTTGAAAAGAAGCAAACCATTTTTTGCCTAGTAAGTGAAGAAATACTGAGAAATCTTTACATTAATAAATGTATGACTAAAAGGATGCAAAGGAACCTTGACAAACAGCTATGAACCAGGTGTCTGTGATTTGTTAGATTTCTTTTGCTGTTTTGTGTAGGGTTGAAGGAATTTAAAGCAAATTACTTAGCTTGATCCCTATCTCTCACTCCAAAAATTTCAGGGAAACCTAAACAAGAGTTTTTCTTCCATGATTTCCAAATAATTAGACTATTGTTCCAGTAAACAGAAAAATGTGTGTCTCCATTCTCTTTGTCACTTGCTCTTGGTCTGTGTCAACTTCCCAGTGACACCTAGTGATGACTCCACTCACAGGGAGCATTTGGATTTTCTAGTTAATCAGACTTTTGAGTAATTACTACATTCTCTGAGACAAGTTGCCTCAATACAATTGCTTCATGCTTCTATTTCACATACTTAGAAAAACCAGAAAATTTGAAACTTTTATAAAAATAGGACTTAAGAAAAATATTTAGTTTCATCACAACTTGAGTAAATAACCAGAATAAAACTTAGATTTAATCTACATTAATTAGCCAACTAGGATTGTCAACAAAACTCACCATGCATATCAGATGGAAATATAATACAATTTTTATTGCTTGAAATCTAAACAGAAGTTCCCCAGGATTGCCATGGCCTAGAGTATGAGGGGAGAGTTCCCAACACACATCATGTACTTCGTATATTGTGCTAGCACTATCTAACGTGTCACTGAAATCGTGAACCTCCTGAATTTTAGAGTATTACTCAAGCTTTCTGTTACAATCTCATTGCTCACTAAAGCCTTAAAGCACTCTAAAGCCCTTGATCATTGTAATTCACCTGAAGCTCAGCCTTTCTTTCAAAATTAGCTGACTTATTAGACAGCAAGGCAACCTTTGATAAGAAAATGTATGAAGTTCAATACAGAAATGCAAAATAGATTTCAAATGAATTATTTCTGTCTCTTGTGAGTTAATATTGCATATGATTTATTTTAAAGCTGGCAAAGGCAGAATTTCATCTACATTTTTAAACTAATTTTCTACTGAATAACAATATCTGGCACTGGCAGCTGAGGGAACTGTCATTTTTAGCTCACTCTGCCTGGCAAAGCTGATGACAATCTCTTTTGCAGGTAAGCTGTTTGTCAGTTCTACTGTCAAGACGCTCTGAGATGCTTACACAGGGAAACTATTATTAATGAATCATTTGAAAAGAAAATTGTTTCTTGTTCGTCGCTCTCTGCTGAGCTCAGCGAGTTCTGTTCCTTTTACAGCACACAGAATATAGAACTAAAGAGCACAACGAACCATTATGGGGAGAACCAGGAGCACCTTCAGCAGCTGGGGATGCATTATGGAATGACATGACATACTGCTGCAAACAGTGCTTTAAACCAACATATCTCATATCAGGTGTGAGTTACTTGAAATAGACCTTGAAGACACACAGACACAGCTTCTGTTGATGGCAACATTGGAGGGATGACAGCACAGGCCAAGTTTTGGTGAGAAAGGATTCACTGCTAATCACTGCAAACTAGCTACCAATGAGGTAAATTAGAAGCCATTCATGGTTTTCTGTTTGCAAGCTACACCCAACCCTAACATAAGATTAATAAATCTTATTCTTTCCTTACTGAAAGTACACTGTGTTTAGATTGTAATTGCTGTGCACAAGGTAAAATGAACTCAGTTGTTCTACATGTGTCACATGCCAAGTGAATAACTCTGCAGAAGAAAGGCAAAACCAGTCTGGCATATATTTTCTGCATTCCACTGAAGCGCCATTTTCCCAGGCACTGCCTGAGGCAACAATCACCAACAAAGCTCTGTGCGAACATTGAAAATGAGAAAATCACAAATGAAAAATTAACGGTCACAGCCACTTTATCAACATCACACAGACTGACTACGCAAGTTGACTTAGCAAACCTGACTTACATTACCTTCTCATTTTGCTCTGACCCAGTGGTTTAGGATGCACGTCAAGGAACATTCATCAAAATAAAGAACTTGTTATTTTGCCACTAATATTTATTTGGCCCATAAAGTCACTTTTTGGGTTTTTTTCGAAGGCAGACATGGGAATTTCAAATGTTCTATAGGAAATAGTTTATTCATACCCTCAAGTTTTTAAAATACCATAGCAGTAATGAATTTTGGTACACAAACCCTGGTTTCATCACCAAGACAATCATATAACTATTCCTTGCTGTCAAGTCCTAACCACCTGCACATATGGAAGTCATTATAAAGTCAGTTAAGTGGCTGACTATAGGTCCATGGGTTTATTTCAGGTTTCTAAGTAATTATTGACTTAAGGTTTCCATCTTACAGTGATTTGTAGAGCCAGCTGCAAATGCAATTTGCGCTAAGCTATGAAAGTGACTATTACTACCTTTTCACTAGTCCAGCTCATAGATGGGTAGCACAAATTGCACTGCTTTTGTGCATACACGTTTGGTCACTAGTTCAGAAATATCTGGAAGATTTGGTTATTTGGTTTTCTATTTGGAGGTTTTGTTAAACTAACTTACATATACAAAAAGAGGTAGGTCTAAAAATTTTAACTGGAAGTAATAAAAACATTGAGAAGCACAAAACCACATGACACAGAGATTTTATACAAAATGCAAGGGTTAGATAAGGGAAACTGAACACAACTTTTAATCAATCCAATAATATTTTCAATTTTAAAATAGAAATGCCATTGAAATCACTTTCCATTTTATTCTGTTCAGCAATTATTTCCTTCACTTCACTTCATTAGTAGTAATTATTTCCTTCACTTTGTTAGTATGAGAAAATAGGAGTTAATGGAGTTTCTACAGATGTCTTCTGTCTTAATTCCTTAACTTCAACTCCCTGCCATGCTCCCAGTGACACTCCTAACACTCAAGAGATGCCAAAATTATGACCTATCTGCATATGCATATTGATTATCTATGTGGTTGCTGCTTAACAGAATTTATAATGGCTGAGACTTGCTTGTCTGGTCAGCAGTGGGAATGCTCATTTCCTCTGCACAGCTGCTGAAGGTCACAAAACTCATAGGAAGCAACACCACAGATTTTTTTTTTTCTCCCTAGTTAGATTTATTGACAGTAGTCAGTTGGTTTAAAAGACATAATTAACACAGGTGGATTTAATTAGATATTCTTCAGTTTGTTAAAAAATCAAATAAAAAATGCATTTCATTTTCCCATACTTGCAAAGACCAAACTCCACCACACACCTGTAAGCTGCAGAAACTTGTACTTCGAGTATTTAAATAAGATGCACTAATTTCACTATCAGACTGAACTTCATGACAAGGAAATTAAAGTTTCTTCCGAAGTAAGGAAATGTTTCAAAATTCAGAATTGAAATATCCAGTACTCTTATAAATGAAAAATTCAGTAGCCTTTTCATGATTTGTATCCTACCCCTGTTGCTGAAAAGAGGAATCCTCTAAGCTTAACACAAAAAACACAGACACAAGTTTTTTCTTCAGACATCCCAAAATTATCACCTTTAAGATAAGATCCACTTGATATTTTTTTCCTCAACTCTTTGAAAATGCTTGAAAAATTTTATTAACATATATTGAATATAATATATATATATATTATTTAAGAGGAGGTTCTTACTACATTTTGTAATCAACCAAGCCAGAGTTGTAGGCCCCCTCAGGTACAATGTTAGGAACAGATGGTCATCTATTCACCTCAAAAGAAAATTGGTGTTTTGATAATGAAATCTTGATCACCTGCCATCTGCCTGCTAACGATTAGGAGCAACAGGATCATTCATCTGAGGAGAAGCGCATCTTGGACAACTTTGAGGATTCTTATGATCTTGGTTCACAAAGTAAATTAGACATCAAATATTAGAAAGGTTATCAGCAAATTCAAGGTCTTCTTTTATTTTGTCGGGTTTTGACTTTTTACTGAGATCCTACCTGGAAATTATATGTATATTAAACTATTCAATTTTCTGAAACTACATACACATAACCCCCAAGCCACCATTTTGTAAAGTTTTGGCTTCCCAAAACAAAGGCATAAGGTGAAACTTGAACTCTGCAACAAAAGCCAAAGTAATAAAACCTGTTGGTTTCCAAGCTACTATTTGCAAACTCCAAGTCCAGCAGCAGGGGGAAAGTCTGTAGCTGACCCTTAGCCAGCCAAGCATTTGCTGTGGAAGGGCGTGTCCCCCTGCCAGCTGTTTCTTTGAGGCAATTCCTGCTTGCAGTTGCTACGGTAAGGTTTTTATTGAACACAAAAATAGCCAACTACAGCGTGTAACTTCACATAGAGAAAAGTTCTCTCTCTCAGGGGAAAACAGAACACGGTTCAAAAAAAAAGGTCTTGCACCCACTGTGCCTATAAAGGGTAGGGATTTTTCTCTGATTTTCCTTTGTACTTCAGTAGCTTTCAGACTGCTTGAGCTTAACAGACCAAGAAATTATTTCTGTGGATGTACAGGACATAACGTCTTCACTTCTGAGGCTGGCTAGCACAACATCATCCCCTGACCCTCTGTGAAGTCTCCTGCTCTCTTGCCTTGATCATCTTCCTGCTGTGACCAGCTCTCTCCAAGTTAGCATCTTGCCCCTCTCCCTGCCCAAAGCTCAGTGAAGCCCAGACACAGCACAGCCAGACCATGGCAGATGAGCAGTTGTCCCCTTCGTCCTTCTCCTGGGACATGGCTTTAACACAGCACACACAGGGCTGAAGGCAAACAAATTGTCAGGTTCTACCATCTGGCATGCATCGCTCCTTCCCTCAGGAATCTGAGAGGGATTCCCTCCAGATACAACACAGTGCTGTGTCTGTGCCGTAAGGGGATGTTCCTGGACAGTCAGAAGTATCAGCACTTTTGCTTGTCATGTTTCTACTTACATGCCATATGTTTGACAAGAACAAATTTAACCTCATACATTTTGAATTCTCTTTCTTCACAGTACCTTCTCATTTTAGAAGTGCATCTATAATAGAAGGCTTCCCTTAAAAACAAGACAGCAGTTTCTCAAGAATTCACAATTGCCAAATGTTTCATCTTTACTGGATACAGAAAGGGATGCTTTTTCTGAAATACGTGCCGCAGGGTGTAATATTTCTTTCTATTTCTCTAAATGCACCACAGCAGATTCTGAGATATCTGTGGGTACAGCAGAAGACTTTTTGGGTTGGTTTGGTATTTGGGTACAAAGTCGTGTCCATTTCACCTGACCTGACATGGATTTTCCGTACTGCAGTTCTAGAAATTGCTACAGTTTTAACAATTAGCAGATCTTATTTAGGGTGTTATTTTTGTTTGCATCTTGGAAGCTTCATCAGTATAAAGAACTGTGTCTTTAATATTATTTTCCAGCAACACAGAAAGTAAAATATGTCCATTGCCTTTTTTTTTTTAATCACCTTGTGCTATATTCTGAAGAGAAACAAGGTTTCTCTCCTCAAGGTCTGGGACAATAGTTCATTTGGTTACTCACTTCTGAATCAACTAATCAGTACTCTCCACAAAATCTTCTCTGATAATACTGGTATTCTCCAACAAAGTCATTCTCCCACAGGAATTAAAACTGGCCACAATTTCTACCCTCTGTGTGTATTTACATTTTTTGAGAGCATGCATACTGTTTCTCTTTCAGTGCCCTTCTTGGAACTCTTCCCACAAGCTTTGCTTTCCATAATCAAGTAGTACACTAGTGTTTTCCTGGCATTCCTCCTGTCTTGAGAATACATTTTGCGATGTGCCTTTCTTAGTGTGGAAGAAACACTCCTCTCCCAACTCTCCAAATACCATTCTGTGTATTGATTGGGTGACTTGGTTTGAGCAGCTTGGCTTCAAACCTTCCCATTTAAGACTTTTTCTTTTTTTCTCCCTCTTCAGGCTCTGTTCCTCTTGACTCATCCTATGTTTCCCAACAGATTTCACCATAGTGGACTTCCAGCTTTCATATTACTTGGTTACACAGAGATAACTGACCTGCAACAAATGCTTTCCCACATGCTCAGTCCTACCCAGTCAGGCTGCCTTCATTTACCACAGGGTTTGTGGTCCTGCTGCCCCATCACACATAAATAAACTTCCAGAGCACCTCCATGCAGTAAGACAGGACAATTTGAACAAAAAAGAGAGTGCAGAGTTGTTCAATAGCTTCTCCAAAGCACTGAAAAGCAACACCTGGAGAGCTCTGTGAAGAAGGGAATGTGTGAAACATGCAAGATTTGCAATACATAAAATAATGCAAAGACCTAATTTCAGAGACTCAAAGCCAAACTAAATGTGTTGGAAACTCAGACTAAGCTTAACTAAGTGGAGTACCTGGAGAAAGAATAGTAGTGCAGTCAATGATCTTTGCTGATATAATTTTTTTTGAAGCTTTAATAACTTTTCCAGGAACTAAGACCACAACTATTCAGCTCACAAAACACTAAAGATACCCTTCAATAACAATAGTGATAGGTGCTAACAAGATTGATAACTCATTACACTTAACCTTACTGAGTAGATTTCATGTATCCATGCAGATTCACAGCAAAGAAAAGCCTGCTAGGCAGAATAGTACCAGACAGGCACATGTCTTCCAACACCACAGTTATTAATGCCTATGGAATTGCAGGTTATATTCTTACTAATATAAATGTCAACATTTAGACAAAAGGCATATAAAGCTATTTATGGCTCCTTACCAGTCCCCAGCTGATGTTAGCTGAAAATTATTCGCAGTTTTAATACCCGAAGACAAATAGTGATATTTCAATACATAATCAAATAAGCAAAAACAGATTGATATATCATATTTTACTACTATTTTAGAAGTTCAGTGATTTGAAAGGACTATCACAAGTTATATAATAAATTTCCAAGAAATAAAAGACAGTTAAATTCTCCTTTATATCAGTCTTTATTCAGTGTATTCATTCCCATTTACACAAATCCTTTGCCTTTTCAGATACTTTCGGAATGTCTTTTAATAAGTATATGAATCATCTTACTATCTTGAACAATTCAAAGCTAGTATATTAGGTGACAAGCTAATTATTATAATTTGCATTTTTTCCCCAAGTCATGGTCACCAGCTTTATGTGACGGCAAAATCATGACCTCTCACTTCTACTTCTCTCCCATCTTACAGCTGTGAAAAAAAACTAAGTGCAAGAAATTACAGACATTTATTACAGTTCAAAATACTTTTTTCCACATATCTTCAAATCCCTTAGGTTGTAAGGCACTCCTTAATTCTGCTTTACAGAAGTACAAAATATTTTATGCAAAAGTGCCTTTAATAGAAAAGCCTTATGGTTGCTTAACTTGGGCGGTTTAAGGACGCAAGGTTTAAAGGAGCATTAAAATCTATTAGGCTCAACAGAGTAGTTAAAAACCACAGATTGTTGGGTACAGAACCATTCTTTCAAGTCCCAAATGCAAGCAGCAACTCTCATGCTGACTACAATTATTAATTCCTTTTTTTTATCCGTAAGCTTTCCCTCTGTCTCCAGCATGAATGTCCTGGTGTTCAGTCTCTGGGAGCTTACCTCCCATCCACCCAGGACTGCTCCAGGTTTTACCCTTCCCAGGCAAACACTTATTAAACGTGATCCAGACAAGCAAGGATTATTACTTAGATGAGAGAAACATGTTAAGATTGTCATGCTGTGTTTGATCCAATGCTCATTATTTCTACGGCTTTTGGATCAAGCATCCTCACCGCCTTTTCTTTCTCTGTGCCCTGGGTGAAGTTTTGAACCTGAGACTCACTGTCACCAAAATATAATGAAGATGGCAAACAACAGTAAGTTCTTCTTGATTAATTTTTTATTTTTCTTACCAATATTTAGCTGCAAGTCTATATATCCAACATAGTGTGACGCTGAACCGTGCCATAAATCAAATCCCTCCTGATGGGAGAGAATTTTCTAAAAGTCCTTGCAAGGAGTTTCAAAGATAAACCAAGACTTTTCCTGGAGTTTCAATGCTGCCGGATAGTTGTTTATTAAGTCTTATCAGGGGAACAGAGCCACCAGCGTGACCCAGGTACAGCACAGAGCACAGAAAGCAGGAAATAAGTCTAATTATCAAGATTTATGCAGCCTTTTAAAGATAATTTAACCAATAGTTACTAAAAATGTACATTATTTTCACTTTCTTACCAATTATTCAGTAACACGGGCAGGAAGTGTGGAATTCTCTATCCAGTCATTCCAAACTACTTTTACTGCAGAACATGGAGTAGTAGAAGAAGGAGAAGAAGGTTTAGAGAACAACAAGAATCCTCCATTTTGATACTTTTTACTCTTATCTATTTACTACAAAGAGAAGCCCAAAACCCCTAAAAATTTTCACCCTCTGAAAATCTTACATAGTAGTCTATCACCCAAGTCACACCACTGTATTTTCTATACATTTCTATACTATTCTAGTTCTTGTCTGATTGTTGGTAACTTTTTCCAAGGTTGGAGGTTAAAACAGTGTTGTTCAGGGGGGTAAGAACCTTTAAAAACAGGCAGAGAAATATTCTCAGCACTCTGGGTTCCTACAATAGTGGAAGTAAATCCCCCTTAAATTGATGTGAAACTCCCCCAGCCCCTCCCAAAAATCCAGAAAAACCGAAAAGGATGATTATACATATCATGATAATTTGCAATCTTTGATGTGAACACACATCCCATCACACAGTAATGAAAAGATTCAGACTCTCCATGGTCAGAAGACAGATTAAAAGCTTTAAAGGAATACTGCTCATTTCATCACAGGCCATTGTAGATTTTAAGAAACACCATAGAAATAAATAGCAAAGGTAATTATTTAATTAATTAATACAGTCCATATAGTTTTACTCATTTAGTTCAGAGTTTTACTCATTTAATCCAGAGATGGCTAAGTGTTGATTTAATTGTATCTTGATAAAGAAACAACAACATACTCAATGCAGCTTCAGAAAATGTAGAATCTTTCAATGTAAACTTTTGAAAAAGGACATATTTCCTGTATTTTAATCAAGGTATTTGTTTTACTGTTTTGAAAACAATATAAAGCCAGAAGAGTCAGACCTATAACTCTTGCACCAGTATTCTACTTACAGTGATAAATAATTCCCAAAAATCAAAGCCGGACATAAGCTGATGCCCCAAAACACCCATCTCTATCTGTTCAGCAAGACAGACCCTGAATATTATCTCCAGGCAACAGCATGTGGAAAGAATATATATATATATATACACATATATATCTCAGGAGCCCCCCAACCATTCTTACAGAGATTAATTAGTTTACCCAAGACTGTTTATGATAAAATAATGCAAAATCAGGCTTATAGATTGCATTTCCCAAAATATATAGGATCACAGTTTGTGTTCCCCACATCCACAGTTCTGCCAGTAAACAGGTGGTGGGTAAGATAAACACAGCCCAAGGCACATGCAACTTCCTGAAGTTATTATTAAAGGAAACATCCATGCATATGCTCTATCACTTACACACACAGAGACCTAATGCCTTTCAGGGACACAGTTTTATTTTGTTTGCTTTATTTATGCACAGAGTGAAATTCCGAAGGTGGGAGGGCAAGAGAATAATAAAACAGAATGTATAAAAAGGGACATTTGAATTTATTGATCTGCATACAGAGTTGCATCCTCCTTCTACTAGCCCCTGCACAGCCAGGACTTTCCTACCTTGCCAATCAAACCCATGAGGAAATATCAAGTGAACTGGCTGGCGCATACCAGCAGTGTTATGCATTAATCAATCACTTAAAATACTGCACTGAAGTGTGAAAAGACAAACTGGAGAGACAGCAAGAATCAGCACTCCCTCTCCTTTCTGTCAACAAAGGCCAATGTTATCATAAAAAGGGAGATACACACAACACATCAACGGGCCAGAAGTGCTGCACCAAGCACAGGTCAGCTACTGAATCACCAGGACCGCCATCACTGTACCTCTTCTGTTACTGTGAGGACTGCAGACACAGACAACACACCAGGGCTGTTAAATGACAGCACATGGAAAGCAGCTGGCACTACATGTGCACCACTTAACACAAAGTTACCCACAGCAAGTTTAAGAATGGTATATGATCTTCTAAAGCACAGATATTCTTTGGCAGTAACATTTGACAAACAGACCTGTATGTTGAAACACTGAACAAGGTGGCAGGCTGATCATGTAAACCAGCTACCTGAAGACAGATGAACTGAGCAAAAATTAATACTGCTTACAACAAATTATTTTCTTTTATTCTTAAACAAAGACTGAACTGAGACATTTTACATATACTGAACGTGCTGAAATAATCTTATATTATCTTATTAGAAAAACAACCAAGTCTTTATCTATATTTTGTAGTAAACACAACCACAATCTTCAACAGAAGATTGCTTTATGCTTGACTACAGCCACATTTCCAGTTCTACTTTCGATGCTCATTTTCATTCCTTCTATTCTATTCTATGGTGTCATTTAGTCTTGCCTTTTGCAGTTAGTATTTTTTACTTCATCACAACTTTTTCAAGATATCTCAGTCCTTATCAACCCAAACCACTCCTGCTCATTTCACTTATCTCTGGCAGTTGTTTCAGTTTGGCAGCACTAAAATTTAACAATGTCCAGAAATGTGCTGTGGTGTTGTTTACTGAGGCCGTCAAGCATGTTCGAGAATGCGCCTGCTCATCGCTACCAAGAAAGTGAGTTGGACTTTATCACCTCAATTCTAGGGCACATTTAACTACAAAAAAACCCAGTATATGCAATTGGCATGGGAATTACGGACAGCTGGTTGTGTCAGCAAGGGAGAGCACAGGGCTGGAAGAGAAAGGCTGATTCCAGTCATAAGTGAGCATCACTGAAGTGATGGGGAAGGAGGAAAAACCACTGCTCCCACCTTCCTACAAGCAGGAAAGTTGTGAAAAAGGCCCAAAGCATCCTAGTCTCTGAGACCTTCTCTCTCATATCCAGCTAATAAGAGTCACAGTTTTTAACTTCTCTATGTGTCCCCTTTTGCAGGAAATCATATTTTCACACGCACCATACTAATAACCAACAAAAACAAAACAACAAACTCACAAAAAGAAAATGCCAACAAAACAGACAAAAGACCTAGAATGACTAACAAACAAAAAGCACCATGACAGAAGGCACAATCTAAGTGTACAGATTTAAAATTTTGGATCCCATGTTTAATATTTGTCTCCTTCCTCTTACTATTTGAGAACTATCATAGTCACGTTTCATCACTAATTCCCATTATTAATTAATTTTGATTATTAATTTGCTCATTAATTCTCTTTTGCTTTTCCTCAGGGCTTAATTTTTCCCTCCCTCTCACTCTACAAAGACAGTTTGTTAGCCTGAATGAAGCCGCATGAAAAGAAAGTGCTGTGTGCGGTGGTATAAACTCCAGCGGGATATCAGTGAACTTGACACCAGCTCAGATGGACTTCAGAAGGTTGTCCACACACGCCATGTGGGCCAACACAAAAAATAGGAAGCACCAGCATGAAAACCAAAAGCAACATGCCTGAGAGCTGGAAAACAAAGGGAGAGAAAGGAGGCAATTGCATCTACACAAATGGTAGCAGAGATGTGGAGCAGCAGCCCCTCACTGTACCTAAATCTGTACAGTCACCTTCTCACCACGCTGGGGACTCATGGACCTTGAGGGAGACTAGCGAAATCCCATTCCACAGGATGGCTGTTAGGACAGGATCAGTGGAAGTTGTTTGGTGTGCCAAAATAGACTTCAGAAAAGCCTGGAATACTAACATTAATCGATTTTCTTTCTAGATGCTTCCCAACTCTAAAATCCCAGCACATTAAAAGGCTTATTATCGAAGAAGAGTGAAATCCATTCATTGAAATGGCTGAGCACAGGAACACCAGCTGTGTTTGAATACTATGGCATTAAAATTAACTTTACAACTGATTTTGAATCTGCTTGTTATAATAGCATAAAAATACACACTGTTCAGTCCTAATCTTAAAAGTAAGCAGTACCTCTGTGGTCTGACATTTAGCTATGAAAGATATAGAGATAAAAAATAAAAGCATGTGCTTTGTGCATATGCTTGAGTTCCCTACTGAGAGGAGAGCTCTATCCACATCTTCATGAGATATTTCCCCCAAAAAACTTGAAGCCATTTACTTATTGAGTGCACAGTCTTTAATAGTGATTACACAATTTAATATCTTTCCTGAAAGCTGAATTACCACGCTGTTTATGATGTATGCTTAGACTCCCTGATGAAAGGTTTATGGATTGTTATTTATAACTCTTCTCCATCTTTCAGAAATGCTTAGAGCAGCTTTATGAAGGATAAAATGCCATTCTGAAGAGGACAAAACTGAGCACAGAAAAATAGCAAAATTAATTAGATGGCAATGCTTGACCAAAGGAATTGCTGGCTTTTCATGGGAGATACCTATACCAAAAGTTATGGGGGAGAAGTAAGTCTCATTTAAGAAATATTTTAAGAAATATTTTACTACCACAAATACTCTTCTTTAACAAATATCTTCGGATATTTTAGGCTCAAATAAACCAAGAGATCTTATTTATCTTGCAAATTATTGCAAGAGGTTTTGCTTAATAATCTGTTCATGCTTTGTTCTTTGGATTGCCAGGCTCTTTGGCATCTTGTTAATTACTCTCTGATGATCTAGCAGATAAAATGGAATAAGCAAGAGAAGCACATGCATATGTATCTGATACATTGCACAAAGGGCAATAGAAGAAGGAAGACAGAAATCAATGTGGGGGAAAGGAGGAGGAGAGGGCAAGATAACAAGATCAGTGCAAAGAACAATAAAAAAACAGAAGAAAAAAATACCAGTCAAGAAAAAAGAATGAAAGAAGGAATAAATGTAACCATAATTTAGTCAAAAATGACATGTTAAAGTTGTACAGTATAAATATTCCAGCTTAAATGTAATGGAAACAAAATACAATGAATCAAAGCAGCAAAGACACAAAACAAGGAACAATATGAAAACAAAATTTTTGTTTTCAAAGTCCAAAATAAAACACAGACACTTCAAAAGGTGTGTTTTTGACACAGATGTGTCAAAAAGTGACATGATGTAAAAATGTATCTCATGAGGAATCAAATTTCTTTTGTGTTTTAAAAGCATCTAGACCAGGACAGGCTTCTGAAGTGGTTACCTGAACTTCTATCAGAAACGAATCTGAAGGTAGACCCAAGTCCACAGTTTTATTACATGCCACACATTTAATTTTAAAGACTTCTGAGCACTGGAAAAGAATTCACCTTTACTCAATAATCAATGCCCCCAGCTTCAGTGGAGCAATTGCACAGCTAGGCATTTTGCAGGATGCCTTTGAAGAATTTGGGGTCTGTAGTGCCAAGTTCATCCAAAAGGCTGAGAAATTAAGAAAGCCTTACAGACCTAATAGTTGATGGCCTTAAAGATCCCATTTAGATATAATACACACTGATTACTGACTACACGGCTTCTGAAATGCCAGGAGCACTGGGAAGCAATGATGAAGCAAAGAAGAAATAAAGATTTCATTTCTCTGGGAAACTACACCTCTATTTGAGTGCTTTGTTAATTACATAAGGATATTTCTGGGTTATTAAGAAAAGAGAGCTGAACATCTGATAGGTATGTTTGGGGATGTGGCACTCCATCCCCACATTCTGTGGAGTGCAGCCTTCAGCAGAGATTCCTAAGTGCTACCTTATGCCTTTTGGTCCATTTCTGGATCAAACCCAGGCCCTCTAATTTACCTTTCATTAGCTTGTTACTTCAGGCAGAGCTAATGGCATCGGAGGTGATCCATCATTCCCACTGCACTCTGTGAGTGGGAGGGAACATCTGAACTACTAAATGCTTGTCTCCTGCTCCTCTTCATCACAGCACACACCAAATGGGAGCAATTCTGTTTATATCTGGAAAATTACAGTCTCTGATATTGTTAGGAGATTATTTATGGCAGATTTCCTTCCACCTGTGATGCTAATTGTGAACATTTAGAGACATCATTCAGTGCAGCTACACAGGATCTCCAAGTAATGAGGTAACATGCAGATAGACAGTTGGGCACCCACACTGGTACCTTTGTGTTTCTCATCCACATACTCTTTGCTTACAAGGACAGAACAAAAAAATAAACATTTTAGAATCAGCCTACTGATGTGAATATGGTTTTGATCCAAAAAGTACATGGTACCCTTCATGCTGAGAATCAAAATACAGAGATGCTCTTTCTAAATACTGCTAAATATTATATCTTCCTTGACTCATGATTATCATTTGCGCCCTAATGTCAAGTCATCTGCTTTTATGAAATTAACTGCTTTATTTTTTCTTTTCTCATAATTTACCTTTGGATGCAGGCAGGTAGTTACATGCAGCATATTTATTCTGTTTTCATCTTTAGTTTCAAATTTCACAGAAAAGTCTTAAATGTGAGCTTTTATTTTTAGATGCATCACATTATCTAGACCACATGTTGAGTGTGATACTTTTTTTTTAAGGAGTACAAAAGGCAGCTGGGAAATTACTCTTCCATTGTCTGAAATGGTTTACCTGTGGTTCTACCTGTGGCAGTGAACTGTTTCAAATACATTGAATCTTATAGATGACACAAGTAAACAGAACATTGATTAGGCTTTTAGTTCTTTCCTTGGTAATATTATTTTTTGAATATAAGAAGGTTTATTGCAGAATTAAGAAAAAAAAAAAATGCCTAAATGACTCAGGGCATCAGCACTGCACAGCGCCCAAAAAAGAGAATGAAGAATTTTGGAATTGCACAGCTCAGTCTTGAACACAGGTGTAACAAAGCACAAGAAAAATAAAGCAAGTAGAGAGATAATACAATGAACACGTTTTAAAAAGAAACCTTTCTGCCTGACTCCTTAGACACACCCTGTGCTCTCTCACAGTAAGATAGTCAATGATTTGGTTAGAAAGCTCAGCCACAGGCTGGTTCACACAGCACATGTGCCATAGGCCACACTGTCACCTGAAAAGAGCCCTTTTAGAAGAAATAAAAGCAACACCCCTCATACAAGTCCTCTCATCTTCACAGCGATTTTTTTTGTCACAATGGCTCTCTTCATCATGTCTTAATTTCTGTGCATACATTTACAAACACGAGCACTACCTGTGCCACACAAAGAGAAGCTGTGCCTATACAGTTCCTCAGATAATTGAGTCCTTAAGCCTACAAAAAATGGGTCAGAAATGTACCTGAAGATTTCCAGTGTGTGCAGCAGGCTGGAAGGCAGCTGAGGGCAATCTAAGAAGCACCACTTAATCTACTGTGCACTGGATCCCGGTGCAAACAGCATGTGCAATATAAAGTGAACTACCGAAATACTGACTATCAATTCAGAATAGCAGAAAAAAGGGTTACTTCCATTTATTAGTCTAGAAGACTGCACCCTTAATATCCCTGAATTACAAGAGAGGAGGACTGTTTTCCAATCAAAGAATAAACAGCTTCATTTATCTTGAACTGATAATGTAAGACAAAGTGTAACAACATTGTATATTAGTAAAATACACATAGAAGCTCTAAGAACCAGCATGACTAATATAACAGGTTGCAGCACTGAGGGCACAGTTGTATTATAAATATTCATTCAAAGAGTAATTTATTATAGTAACATTGTACCTGCAGGAAAAACATATCCAGGAAACCTAAAATCTTTTCATGAATAATGAAGACAAACAACTTAAGCACTATATAAATGTATTGGACGCATTAACCTTGTTACTTACTGATAAACAAAGTTATGCAGAATATTCCTGTGTTTTAAAAATTAATTCTTAATGACCACTATAGTCACAGGGTAACAATCTGGTTTTCTTTGTACTCATTCCAGTCTGATCACCTTCTTGGAAGACAACAGGGAATTTTACATCCCATTCCAGCTATGACTTGCCACAGCTCCTACACAAGTTATCCTCACTTTGCCCTCCTCAGCCATCTCCAGCTGATGAGAGAGATGCCACATGTTACCCCAACTGGGTTTATGATATCACACTCCATAGTTCTGAATTTGTCTTCTTCATTGCTCCTCCCATCCAGATCATTCAGTTTTTCCTACACAGTATTTGAATTCTGGTCTATATGATTATTCCCTCCTGACTTTAAAAGGATATTTTGATTAGCATAAAGTAGTTTTATGGTTTAAGGTCAGTAACGGAAACCAGATAAAACTGGCTGTAAAAGAGCTCATTGAGGTAATCCAGCAGTAACATTCTCACTATCTCTTATATTCCTTTCTGGCACTACTTCAGAATTCTACCATGCTCTTCATCCACTTCACTATTTTCTATTAAACAAGTCTTCCATAGTACACCAACCCTTCTGTACTACACCTTCCTCCAGAACAATGACTCAGTGTTCTCCTCAAGCCCATGGGCAGCCAACTAAAATACTGAATTTTTGTTTAAATTGTAATTTTTCAATGGCTCTGTTGAATCAGAGATTTCACTGTCTTGAGCCTCTATCATACTAAAAAATAATAATGACCACTATTTCCTCATGGGACAATTCAACAAAAATTCAGTTGTATTTTCATTAACATAAAGTTAATGAATTAGAATCTTACACCAAAGTATATCACTAAATCTTTTTTTTTTCAGCAATATTTTCCTGTAATCATAGATGCTTAAAGAGGCAAAATAAAAAATTATCATCTTGTCCTGCTTGGAAATTATTAGCATTAATATTCATTCTGCTAAGAGAACATTGTTCCCAGTAGACTTGCTAGGCACACTCACTTCCAGCCCCAGATTTGAAGTTTTTCCAGAGGGTGCTCCAATCCCAGTAAGCATTAAAAAAGTTGTTGCATCACAGTCTCAACCATAAACAAGGCCACGACAGCAGAAGCATATCCTTTCCATTAACTCCAAAACCAACCAAAATCCATACTATAAACAGTGGGTATAAAAGAATTATACCAAAAAGTAGCTTTATACTGTCCTTTTCCACTTGACAGCTTTGTCCTGATTAAATGAGCACTCTAGAAACTTGTAAAGAGTTTCCATACATCCAGACCCCAGCTGCAATAGGCGGTACAATTTGCACACTTAGAACAGCTGGCCAGATGTGCTACACATGTACATCAGCTGTGCCAGGTGTATGTACTTTGTCTGGAACACTGGGGAACCATTGCACCAGCACACAAGCCCAGTCCTGCCTAGCTCAGGCACTTCAGACCAAGTAAACATCAAGTTACACTTTGATAATTCACCCTGACTGTTCCATTTATCCTCCATTTTGAACATGGTTGGAGCCAGCATCAAAAAGCACTCAAAAAATACCCATGGTATTTGAAAGTCTTTGCCTCCCTTCCTAATTGTGACCTCAATTATTTTCTATTTCTCCTCTCCATAGTCAAAGTAATTTTAATTCATTTAGCATTTAAATATAAGAACAGTAATTGATAATACTGTGACTTTGCTTCCAAGTGATCTTTTCGGCAAGGATCTAATAGAAGAAACAGACCATATGGATGACCAAGGAAATGGCTGTAGTCAGGCAGAAATGGGCATGTTAGAAGCCAACATGAAAATGGAGAAGTCTGGCATGTCCTCCAAGGGGAGTGAACGTCTCATTCAGCTGCTGCCCTTGACAGGCAGAGGTTGTGTACACACTGCCTGTGCGTGTGACACCAGCTGGGTTGTGTGCTCCACTCACTGATCTCACCACTTAACACGCCTGGAGGAAATCACATGGCTGAGGAAATGCCAGGGGATTTTGATTTCTGTTTTATTTCTTTTACATCTTGCAGGTGTGGAAACTGGAAAATTTCATTTGCAATTTCATAGTCCCTTTCCCAGGATTTTGTGCATGTATGGGCAGGAAAATAAAGCCCAGCAAATCTCTGCCTCTCAGCAGTGGGGCAACTTTCTGGCAAATTTTTGCAGCAGTTCAGGCTGTATTCTGTCCTTTCTTCTCTTGCTCATCCCACACAATTGCTGTAGTCCTGTCACACTGTATTTGAGGTATTTTTGTTTAAGAGGTGAACAAGTTTTTAGTCCTGGAGGGAAAAGCTATATTCCAAATTTTCACGAAGGTGTTGCCAGCCACAGGTTTCCTCTGTTTTCATCTCTCCAGCTAGAGCTAGGTCATGACACAGAAACATTTCTAGGAAACTGTTAGGACTTCCTGGACTGTAAGAAAAAGCTGCTCCATGCTGTTTGGGACCAGCTTTCTTCACACAATCAAATCAAATAAATTACACTAATTTATGTAAAAACGCAGCAGCAGCCTCTCTGAGAAAGGTATCTTGCAAGGCCTAAAACTTGCAGTAGCTGCTGAGCTGCTCTAGCATTAGCTGCTGACATGCCTTACCTCGGCAGAGATAAAAGATTGTAAAAGAAACTAAACTAGAAAGAAACTAAAGTAGATGGTAAAACAGGTTTAGAAATATGAAGAGGTTATATTACTTTTTCCACTCATGAATTTATTCCAGTATTTGAATAGATTAGCACAGACCACCAGCAATAGTGTTGGCCCATAAGCAGGCAGAAGATGAGGAAGTAATGTAAATTACCTGCCACTGAAAGTGAAAATTATTTAAGCCTTAAAAACACTTTACACAATTTCAGCAAACACCACTGTCTCTGCTGGATGATAATGAGAGCTCAGCTCCAGAGAGTGGCAGTTTTTTCACAGAAGGTGCTTTAGTAAGTAATTATATCCCTTCACCTGGCCTTCCTTTATTCTTAGGAATAAAGATTTTTTATTGGGGGCAAGGATAATCAGTAAAGATGTTTCATTCAATGCTATGTAAAATGCATTTGCCATTATCTGTTTTAAATAGGTGAATTCAAAAGGCCAACAAAAGCAAGTGAAGTGTTTTCAGTCCATTGATCATTTTGAGACAAACTGGAAAACTGCCTGGATTCAACCTGATGGCAGATGTACTTATTCTCTATTTGCTTGTTCCAACACAGCAAAACAGGAGTTGATGTGCTGCTTGCATTTCTGCCTGGGGGACTGAGGCTTTCTATTGTAGTTAATGGACCATCTACAAACAGAAAATTAATTTGGCAAGAACTTGCTGATGTTGTGGCAATCAGAGGAGCATAGTCGATTTTGAAAGTAATTAATCCAGCCAACAGAGAAATAAAATATCAGTTGTTTGGAGCACAAGAACTTCGACACACAGAAAGCAAGAGAAACAAAGCCTTTTGAAAAGAGTTCAGCTGCAGAGGGACATGTTATGGTTTGGAAATGGTGCACACAGAAGAGCAGTTAACATTTTCAGTTATGGAGCAAGGCTGAAATGTCAGTGAAATAACGTGCACCTTGCTTTGTTTAAAGCTGTGTTGTCTAGAAAAGTGCCTTTTCTGTAGCTACCCACATACTCATGGTTTCCTTACAAAAATGAGGGGCATGTTTCATTGAAAAACCCAATTGATAAACTACTGGAATCATTTGCTTTCTCAGGTTCATACTTGGGGATTTCCTTACTTTTAGTGTATGGTCTCCAAGAGGACAGGGAAGCTTCTGATAAGAGCAGCAGCACATTCCACTTCTGTGTGTATCCATGACTTCATGCAACACACGCGTCCTTGATGCCAAGATTTTTGCACATTTGAAACTCTGGATTCACACAGTTGCAGAGGATTTCACTGACAGGTTCTTACAGAAAGGGTGCACATGCTTCCAGCAAAAATGGTTTCAAAATCAGGCACCAGTCATGCTAATTAAACATCCACATCTAGAAACGGAATTTGTTAAAGCAGTAATGGGGCACTATTGGATAATGAGGTGAACAGCAGGAATACTGATGGTTTTCTCATCAAACAGTGGCATGGTGGAACCGCAGCTGAAATTCTATTCTATAAAATTTTCTTAGATCTGTTTTTAAAAATACATCTCGAACATAGCTATAAAAATAATTTTGTCAAAAGTTTTGTAATCAGCATACACAAAACAATAGAAAACTGAATTGTCAGAGACAGGAAGGACGTGCACGGACAGCCAGCTGCCTGAATTCCTCCTGCTTCCGTCAGGACCTTCAATCTGCTCTGAGCAATAGAAGCATAGAAGGTAAGTTTAATACTCAAAAAACCTTACGGTCGTATCTTCTCCCATTTTAGTCCTCACACACACTCTCAACAATTCTGTGTGTTGACTCCCTCTACACTGACCCTTTAATCTGGCTGACAAGTAGGGGAAAATAATATTTATTGAACCTATGGACTCATATAGGAAATGAATGAGAGCAGTTTGACAGCTCTCACATCCCATGCTTCAACTCAAGCGAAGTTCCACCTGAGGGCTAGAAAAAAATAAGACAGTGAAGCTGTTGGTATGTTTTGGCCTATAACATCCTCACTACTGGGGTGATACATCAGCAAATAAGGTCAGCATTTCATCTTATAAGTGTTAAGCTTTGCTAGGAAGAACATCTATTTTTAAACAGAGCAAAAGTGGAAACTTTGAAACATAAATATGCAATTAATAAAGATGTTTTAGGGATTCTTTTTTTATTTTAGTTTCACACAGTACTGTAACTAAATATGGTCTCTGATCTCTCACCATCAATGGAAAATAATGCCAGAACACAAAGTTTTACTCTTTAGGACACAGCTTCATTCTCCAGAAAGGCACCGACTAAAAATAACCTGTTGATCAGGCATGGATTCAACTCAGCTTTTTTTGCTAGACTGTGAAATATACTTTGATAAAACTAGCAACTCAGAAGTTTTAAAACTAATTTATATATAAAGACAGTAGCATCTTCCCTCAAGGTAGATGCAGTGAGACTCCATGAATTCATCAAGGGGCACTCTTTCTGTGCTCCTCACTCTATCCACTTCAGCTTTCTCATTACCTTCTGAAGACATGCCTATCTTCTCTTATCAAAAAGTGGCAGAAAATTACATTTAATAGTGTAACTTCTAATGAAGAACTCACATCCAGCCAGCCAAAAGGAAGAGATTACCAAGCAACTTTGGGAATAACAACCATTAAATCAACCAAACATTGATTCACCTTCTTGCAACAGAATTCATCACAACTGGATTTACGGCCACATAAGACTCAGAGTCAATCACTTAACAGGAAGCCACAGTCTGCCAAAAGATTAGTACCCAGAGGTCAGGAAAGAAAGAGTCTCAACTTCTATCTCATGGGTTGGTTAACGAATTTAAACTGTTCGGGCGTGAATCAGCACAGGCACAGATGCACAGATCTGGCTTCCACTCAAGTAGAGGAAAATGCACTTGCAGATGGTACATTTGTAAAGTAAGTACATAGCATGTATCCTAATTGTATAAACCCAAAATAATAGCACAGTGAACCTGAGACAATAGTGCACAGTTCACGTGACAGGTTTCTTCATCATCTGAGTGACAAGGTACCTGAAGAAAACGGTGCTAGCATTAAATAAGGATATACTGCTCTTACTGAGTTGCTAACAGACGTGATGAAATGACTGTGCATCCGTTATGAAACTCACACAAGCCACAATGCTTATAAATAAAAGAACATCTAAAATGTCATATATTCTGTAGTCACTTACAGAAATATCAACATATGCATTCTGCCCATAGATGCTCAGATACAACTCTCTCTAGACTGAAGGCAAAAGCTTGAGCAAGCACACAGATAAGTGTATTATTGAGAAATACTTTGGTATGTAGACCCTAAAACACTGAGGTTCTAGTCCCGATAACTATCTCAGCAGTGGCTCAAAGGTTTGTGTTAGAGCAGAATCAAGTTTTGGCAATTAAGCAGCTCTACAATGTGTTGAACAAAAGCTATGTAATTAAAAGAGGACTATGAAGGCTGGAGCAAGGAAGAGAAAGGGAAATTCAAATTTCCTATTTTGTCTAAGCAGAGCCATGTACCTATTTGTTTTTCTTCCTGCTGCAGACAACTGCTGTAATTTCCTGGGGTTTTTTGTATTCTACTCTAATGGACTGCCAAAAAGTAAAGACAACAAAAAGCACAAACAACAGCAACAACAAAAACCCGAACTAAGCAAACAAAAAACCCCATGAAAACTAAACCAAAATCAGACCTAAACAAAACATCCACATCACAACCCCAAACTAACCAACATCCAGGCATTCCAGAACAATCCATGTGTCACGGAAGTGAGAAAGGATACAGCTGGGAGCTTGTCAAACTACAACACTCATCACAAAAAAAGAACATTAGAATTATGTAAGCAATGACTACATTTAGTAATAAGTGCTCTGCTTAATGGAAGTCTTTGTACAAACAACAAAGACAGGTGTAGACTGATGTCTTCAGCCACCCCAGAAATGTCTAGAAATACCGTCAACAAATCCTAGGCAAAACCAAATTATCAGAAATTTACCCCTCTTTTGTTGTGACCATTCCCTAGGGAGACAATTTTGAATTTGAAAGGTATCTGGACTGAATACAGATAATATGCCATACAGTGGAGAGGACAGGGCTTGCAAACACCTGGGGTTTGTTTCTTTAATTTTTGCCTAGCTTAAATATTAAACTTCTTGGCAAACAAACATTCTAATAAAAACAGGCTCCTCGTTAAATCTTCCTCATGCATATTATATTTGAAAACCACTCCTCTTTCTATTCAATTCTACAAAAACTTATTCCTACAAATTCTATCATAAAACATCCTAGCCTAGAAAAATGATATATTTTGTTAGAAAAATTGAAATTTATATTTTTAAAACTAACAGCAGTTTAATTGTGAAAACCTTAAGCTTAGTCTTCTGTCTGCAACCATTTTATCAGGCAAGGAGAGAAGAAATCACCCAAGCATGCTGCCAAGCAAATTAATATTTTTAATTAAAATTTTATCTTCTAAAAAACTGAGTGCTTATTAATGAATTCAAACATGTTTATAGGAGGGATTTTGATTGTGCATGTTCGCTCTTTCTTGGCTGATGAGCAAATGAGTCTAATATAAAATTAAAGTCTTCATTATTGCTGTGCCTCTTTCCCTACTCAGCATTCTGCTGTGCTACAGCTCCCTCCTGCACAGGAACACTTCTGGGGAAATCTCTTATCAAGAGGGAAAATTTGTGTCTCATATTTAAGCCAAGCATGTTGAGTCACAAAGCACCCAGTGACTGCTTTCCTGGTATCCACAGCATCTTGCTAATGGACACCAACGCTCAAGGATCCCTGTCCCAGCCAGCCAGCTGGGAAAAGAAACAGAGCTTCTCCCTTTCTCCAATTCAGGGACAATACTTCACATTGCCTCCTGCAGTAGAGTTTAAAACATTATTCTAACTTTTTAAGTAAGTATCTTTGTTTTAGTTAAGTTTGACTTTTTTTTTTTAATATGCTTCTGCTCTAATTTGTCATTACTTGTGGGGAAAAAAAAAAAGTGGAATTCCTTCTGCTTATAACACAGAAACCTGGAAAGCTCCTGGCATGAGTAAGTATGGCCGCAACAGAGATACTGCTTGGCATTAGGGCTGCATGGAAAATATTTCCGCTTCATGTGCCTTCCTGAACATTATCAGCAGCAACCTGACCGGGGAAAAAACTTGGATGGCAGTGGGAACTTCATTACTTTGTACAGAGCTTTCAACACCTTCCCATCTAGGTACTAAACGCAAGTACAGACTCCAAAACACACAGATGCATAGCAATTTTGGTGGGTTTTTTTTTTTTTTTTTTGGGGGGGGGTGTTGGGGTTTTTTTGTTTGTTTTGTTTTGTGGGTTTTTGGGGATTTTATTTGTTTGGTTGGTTTGGTTTTTGTTTTTCTTTTTCACATTTATGGATTTAAGATCAAACTTCCGAAAATGCCAAAAAAAAAAAGAGAACAACTTCTGAGGGAAAAACACTCTTCCTTTAACCTACTTTAACCTACTAATAGGCTATTTTCAAAAGCCAGCTTCACTATTACCACCATTCTATCAGCTCCATGGCAAGGCAGAAATGTACCAATGAGTATCTAGTCACTATACACTGCCAGAGGCTCTGGTCATCCCGCTCAAGGTACCAATTTCTCATCTCAGAACAAAATAATGGATGGCAGTGGGTGCAGAAGGCGTTTGCAGGCAGAAGCACTTCCTGAACCACAGCAGCTGTGGAGGTCTGTTGAAATCTGCTGCAGTCATGAGACAAACTCTGTTTTCCCAACACTGAAACATGTAACATCAGAGTTATATATCTGGCAAGACATTTTGTTTCTTCCTTCTTGAAAACCCAAGGTACAGCTTATATCAGACCACTGAATGAAGTGGGGACAGCCCTGTCCCAAAAGTCCCGACATAATCTGCGTGAGCTGCAGCAACATCCTTGCAAAACTCAGACGTAGCTCTGGCACCCCCTGAGCCCTTAAACTGTCCCTGCTGCTCTGGAGCCCCACACACAAGAACTGGCAGGAACCTGTACCAGAGAGAGCAGCTTCCTTAGTGTATAAAGCTCAAACTTGTTAGATTAACCTAAGAATTAAAATCAACACAGAAAATAAGCACCTTTCCACTTCAATTACACAAATAGTATTAGACAACCACATCGTATAATAAAAATGAATAAATTCAAAACTTTGGTCTGTTTTTCAGCCAATAAACTCAATAACTGAAATGTAGAAGTTATTTCTTCAATTATACCCAAAGGAGCCATAACAACATATCGAAAGAAAAATCCCTATCCAAAAAGCTCTTGGATATAAATAGGAAGTATTTTAGCAAAATGATAGACAGTATATCACAAAACTGTTTTTCTTAGTCTCTGTTTTCTGGACTTTTTGGAAAAAAAACCTTTAGGTTTTTTTTTCAACTCGCCTCTTAATTTTTTGTTTGAGTTTGAGGAACTTGCTCCTTTCACAAGGATGCAAAGTCTTTGTATTCAATTCTGTGGTAGGCACCTACAAAGTATTCAATTTTTCTCTCTTTTCAGCAGAAGCAAGACCATACCAACACTGTCAAAGAAACAGTGCTAAACTCAAGATAATACATAGATTTAAAAAAAAAAAAATAATATGAAGTAATGAACACCTCAAAACTTGAATTTAATTGGCAAGTGCACCTCAGAGCAAGTAGGAAGCATGTATTTTCAGTTTCCATCTCTTACAACTTAAAAGCATCCCCAAGAGCAAGCAGAGGCTGTTTTATATTCCAGATACTTACCCCGATCATTAATAGTATTGTGGAGATCAATACTTGTGAAATCATATGTTTTAATTCCCTACTCAACTCCTCTGAAGCAGTGTCATTGCAATAATTCAGATGCACAACAAAGAGGAGAGCACAATCTGATCTCTGTCTCCACAGCTTCAGGTAACTGAATTCTGTATAAAATAAATTCACTACAGCTGTTTCTACAAGTTCACAAAATGTCTGGTGATTGTCTTTTTTCTCATAACACCAGTTTTAAGCACCTGATCCAAATCCTACATAAGTCAATGGAGCTCTTTCTGTTTAAATCAACAGACTTGGAGTGAAAGTCCAAGTCAGATTCTCACTTATCTCTGCAGACAAGCACAGAGCTTACCCAGGAAAAAATAATCTATTTCCTCAAGAATTCAGGTCAGTGGGGAAACTGCAAGACTGCTGGTAGATTAGTTTTCTTCTTCTAATTCATTCCAGCTTTCTGTAGCCCAACAGAAAACCCTTGACACAGGCAATAGATGTGCGCACTGAAACCCCAGAAGAAATCAAAACAAGTCAGTGAGCCATCTCTGAACTTAGTTCTGCTACACAGTGCTGAGCAAGGCAAAGCCTTTCAGAACAATATAAACAAGGTAAGTTCCGAGAATAACATAGGTAAAAAAAATTATAAAGAAGAACGACAAACCCTATGTTTCCTGAGAGCACCCCACAAAGTAAATGAGAAATGTCTGGTGAAAGCTTTTCCTGCCAACATGATTTAGATTGACAGAACCTCCAGATAATTTTTTCTTTTTAAGATCATACATTACTAATAGTTTCCTACTTAGTAATTTTAGACACACAAAATTTAAGAGCATTGCAACAAAACACATAGATAAGATACACACAAACTCATCCTCTAAACCATTTAAATACTGACTAAAAAAAAACCTCTGGGCTAACAATGTATCTACTTTGATACACATAGAAATCATACCTCAAACCGCACATTTTTGAAGTATTTTCTTTTATGGAGTCTTCAGGCAATTACATATCAAACAACCCTCATGCTCAAATCAACCTTGAAATCAGGCACAGAGCTGGGAAACAGAACAGGCAAGAGTGAAAGAAAAAAACCAAAACAGTAAAACAAGCACTGAAGGTAAAAGGTAGGAGTACATTAGTACAAAAATAACCCAAACAAAATCCTCATTGATGTACATTTGTTCCATTACTGACTTATCTTGGTTCCATACAGCTTTACTTTGCTCTCACTGTTTATTTTTGCCTTTGCTTTATTCTCTCTCAAAAATTACATCTTTCCCAAGAAACATACAGAAACGCTCTCCAAGATCAAACTTGATGGATAAAAGGAGCCATGTGATATGATATTGTGAGAGAAGAAAATAGGTTTGACAATTTGGGAACAAAAGGTGTCATCCAGGGAAGTGATGCACTAGCAAATTTAGGTGACTTAATAAAAGAATATACCATGTTCTAAGAAATCATTTTAAGAGGAAAGAAGCAGGTGGTGCCAGCAATGCCAATTTACTGTGAACATCCTGTGCTTTTTAGTATGCTAGTGCTTTATTAACAGCAAAATCATTCAGATAAGAGCAAATAATATTGTGGAACATAAACCAGATGTGACAATTTTATATTAAAACTAAAAATAAAGAATGCATTAGGAAGAAAAGTGGAATACCAGGGATAAGAGAACATTTAATTAATATATGGTACACTTATCTTATGGTCAAGTCCGTAATATTTTCTGTGAATTTTTGAGATTAATTTATAATTTTCTAATAAGAAGCCCACAAGCTTCAATACAACACCTGCAGAAACTTCCACAAGACTGTCCACAGACAAACCTCAAATTAGCTAGAAAGAAAGGTTTCAGTTACCGAAAATTTAGGTTTAAGCTAGTCTTAAGCCAGTTTCAATAAAAGGCTCTAACAACTGAATTTGCACTCCCATATGGAAGGAACTTCATATTAACATTAAGTGTCCTCAGATGAAGCCCAAGCCTTCACACTTAAACGAAGCAACTAAGCAGGATGGTAAACACTGAATCAGATGAAGGCAAACAGAAATGCACCAAGAAGCAAAGAACACACCTCTGGTACAGAGGGAAATTCCAGCTAATCACTTACTACATGTTCCAAATTTATGATGTTTTCTCATCTTTTTTCACTGTTTTGCCATAAAAACTACTGAATCAACATGCCCGATGTAAGGCAAAACCAGTCAACCATTTAATAAGTGTGTTGGTTCTGCTACCAAAAACCAGGGGGTTTTGGTAGGAGGGGGGCCACAGAGGTGGCTTCTGTGAGAAGCTGCCAGAAGTCTCCACCATGTCCAGCAGAGCCAATCCCTGGTGGCTCTGAAGATGGACACGCCACTGGCCAAGGCTGGGCCAATTAGAGAGGCTGGTAACACCTCTGTGATAACATATTTAAGAAGAAACCAAAACAAAGGTGAGGGCACAGTTTTTTCCTAGCCGGATAAGAGGAGGAGGTGAGAACATGTGAGGGAACCAACATGGAGACACCAGGGTCAGTGGAGAAGGAGGGGCAGGAGGTGCTCCAGGCGCTGGAGCCGAGATTCCTCTGCTGTAGAGGAATTCCTTGTGAACAGGGGCATAGGATACCCCAGGAGAGCTTGGGCGCCCCAGGGCTGTTGCAGAAGTACCCCTGACGGGGCCTCAGGCTGAAGATAGGCTTGCAAGGCACCTGCCAGTCGGCAGCCTTGAACAGCCTTGGGAAAAGGTATACACTGGTCAGCTCCCCTGCTGCATAGAGGCTTTCTCGTGGGAAAGGGGTGTGAACTTTGCAAAGTATAAGTTGGTGTAAGTAAACAATAAAACTAGAGCACGATGCTCAAATCATATCTGTGTTCGAGTCGTGACTCTGGCTGGTTCCCCTGCACCCGGGAACCCCTCCCCTGCTAAACTCTGCAGGGCGTGGTGAAGACCATGGTGAAGCAGCTGTGCCCCTGCAGCCCGTGGGGGTCCATGGGGGATGCAGAGACCCACCTGCAGCCCGTGGGAGAGGGGCCCATGCTGGAGCCGGTGGACGCCTGGAGGAGGCTGTGTTATGAATGGAGAGGTGAGACCTTGGACAAATCCCTGCCTTTGACAGGTTTCTGGCAGTAGACAGCAGCTTTACTGAGGTGGCCAGCACCCCAAAACCCACTCTCGCTTGCAAGTTCTTAATAATGACCGATTGGGCCTAATACAACATGAATTATTCATTTGCATAGACCAAGGAAAACAGACATAAGACTTAAAACAGACTACATACTTCATAGGAATAAAACAAAAGAACTACTAGTAGATAAAATACAGCGCACGATAAAGGTACCTATATTACAGCTAGCAAAGAAATAGTATACATTAGGATTCAATGTATCTTACCATCACATTGCTGATGGGGCGCACATAGAATTCTTCCTTTCAATTCCCTGGGAAAATAACTGCGGAGCTCGTGCCCAAGCTCTCAGAAGAAGTCCTCTTCACATTTCCAGGGTGTGTGTAGGAGGCTTCTAGCTCCATGGAAATTTGTGTAGCTTTTACAGTTGTAAAAGTAGTGCCTTTTCAGTCAGAAATCTCTGGCTTATCTCCCCACACCTGTTCTCACGCTCAGTTGTTTATTGGGAGTTCTATTCCTGGTGCCAGAAGAAATTACTCACTGGCTCCTGACACTTACTAGTCAGAGAGATGGCCTTGGTTATGTCATCACTTCATGTGGGGGAGAGAATGTCCTGAGCTGTCGCACCAGCTGCAGAGGAGCCCTTCTGTGGTAGGGGAGATGTCCTGCTACAGGCTGTGATCCAATGGGAGACCCAGTGGAGAGAGGGGGCCCCTGCTTTCAAGCATGTAGCAGCCTGTCCTTGGAGGACTGCACCCTATGGAAGAGTGACCCATGCCACAGCAGTTTTGGGAGGACTGTTTGCCCAAGGGAGATACTCACATTGCAGCAGGTTTGGCAGGACTGCTGCTCGTGAGATTGAAACCACGCTGGAGAAGTTCATGAAGAACTGTCTCCCGTGAGAAGGGACCCTACAGTGTAGCAGTGGAAGGATTCCTCTGCCTGAGCAGCAGAAGAAAACCTGGAGTGACAAACTGACCAAACCCCCCACATCCTGTCTCCCTGCACTGTCAATGGGAAGGAGGGAGGGGATGGGGAAAAAAAAGGTGTTTCTAAGGGCTTATTTTACTTCTCATTACCCTCCTCTGATTTTGTTAGTAATAAACTCACTTTGTACATCTAAATTAAGCCTGTTTTGCCCTTGGAGTGTTATCTCCCGGTCCTTATCTCAACTCACGAACACTTCATTTAATTTTTTTCTCTCCTCTGCCCAGCTGTAGCAGGGGAGGGCAAGTGAGTGGCTTTCAAGGGTGCCTGGCATTTGGCCAGTGTCAAACTGTGACACTTAGCCCCCGACTTTGTCAATGGTTTATGCCTAAAAGATTTTATAGGTGTAATTGAACTTTTATACGACTTTGTCCTTCAGGATTAAGGATGTTAAATCAAACACATTCATATAAATATTACAACTAATGATGATAATGGTAAGATAAAAACACCTTAAACAGAATTATTTATTAAATAGTATAAGAGCTAAGACCACTACAGTTTAGAATCAATATTGAAGAAATTATATTAAAGCTTGCAAAAACAATTATTAAGAAAAAATAAATGTTACTTATGCATACCAACGCCGGTGTGCTCTCTCAGCTGGCAGCCTGTGCAGGGTGAGCGCCCTGTTAGCAGGGAGTGCACACCAACTGGAGAGAAGGACCCCCTGTGGGCCTTTGGGACCAGAGCTGCCCTGTAAGTCGAGGCCAGTGCCCTGGAGTCCCAGGTGCTTTGCAAACCAGGCACTGCCTCAAGCCCCCTGTAAGCAGGGGTGCAGCCTCTTTGGCCACTGCTTTACATGCTCAGCTTCATTCGCCCAGAGGGTCTGGCTCCCAGCACCAGATGGGACTGCACCAGACATTGCTATAGTGAGACAAGCTGAAGCTGGAGGGTTCTGTGGAGCTGGAGGGTCTGCCGGTGGGTGGGTGGTGGTGTGGGGAGCTCCCTCTGGGAGTGTTGGGTCATGGTTCCCTTCAGGCACAGGAGCTGGTGCTTCTCAGGCCTAAATGTGTCCTTCTTCCTTGGCGGAAGCCATGGGATTGAGAGGCAAGAGTGAGCAAGAAGGGCAGTGGCTTCGAGCTCAAGAAGGGGCACAAGAAAGGCCCTCTGGGCAAAGGGCATACCGAGCATGGCTGGGGCACAGAGATGTAAGAGAGTGGTGGGCACCTTCAGGGTGCTGTGGCTGGCTTTGCACAGAGTGACCTTGCTGTAAGCAGGGCAGGATCTTCGCTTCCCTGCCATTGGCCTATTGCCGTGCCGCTCCTTTGGCTGCCCGGAGACAGGGACAAACCTGTAAGGAGGGTGAGAGCATCTGTCTCTGCACCTGACGGGAAATGGAGCTCTCCTGGCTATCAACTCACCCTCCAAGCAGGGCAGGGACTTTTCTGCAGCTGCGATGGCTTTCTGCCTGCTGCTGGCCCCAGCCAGTATGGCCCCCTGTAGTCAGGGTGCATCACAGCCTTTGTCCCTTGGAAAGCCCTGAAGCCCCCTAGGGTATTGAGGCCACTCTTGCCTCCCTATAGTGCATAAGAATGCAGCAAGGGCTTAGGCTGAGACCTGCCAGGGGACAAGGGACTGTGGCCTCAGGACTGGTAGCACCAGTGTGGGGCAGCTGTGCCACTGGGGCCAGGTCCATGTTACCAAGGGAGTCACAGCATTCCCTGTGTCGCGGTGGCTGGTTGAGCTGCTGGAGCCCTGTGGAAAACTGATCCGGGAGGCTGCATCTGCTGGGGCCACCTGCGGGCAACAGCTCTCCTCCGCAAGCACTTCCTTTCACCCCACTGTAGGAATATTAAATTGCTGTTGTCATACACAGAGGTTCAGGAGCTTTCTTTTGGTGCCCAGTGTCCACAGGCCAATGGGGAAGAGGGGAGAAGGGGTGCTTGCGCTCAGCAAGTTGCCCAAGCGTGCGGTGTGGAAGGGGAAATGGCCAGAAGCTCCTTGGCCTTTGGTGGGTCTGCTGAAGCCTTAACGCTGTCGAGAGAGCGGGTGGGCAGGGGCCAGAGCTGCGGGGATCCCTGCGGGACTGGTGCCGGGAGATGGCCACAAGCCCTGTCCCAGGCAGGAGCCGCCATCTGTGTCCTCCTGCCCGTGCGTTGCTGCCTGGGTTGCTGAGGGCTCCGAGGCGCCTCTTGATCCGGCTTGTCTGGAGCTCCTTCAGGGCTGCACCGCTACCGGGCAGGCCTGGGGAAGGCCTGGAGGGATGAGGTGCTGCGAAGGTCTGACAGGATAAGGTAGCGGGAAGGCATGAGGGGGATGCACATGGGCGCGGGTGGCAGGAGGCTATGATGGGACAGGAGGACTTGAGTGGATGGGTTGGTGGGAAGGCCTGAGGAATTGGGTGTCAGAGGCCATAAGCAGCCCCCAGGCAGCCGCCTTCTTCCTGCCACCCGGCTGCTCTGGCGCTTCCCCGACACGTCTCCCAGGCCTGCAGCAGAAGCCCTCGGGGCCGGGCCTCAGCAGGACAGTGGGGACACCCGCATGTTGCCCAGGCTGGTTTGGTTGCGGACAAGGAGGGCAAGCAGGCCCTGCCGGGGCACGGCCACCGGGTGCTGCTGGTGAGGGGCAGTGGGCAGAGGCAGGGCTGGCGGCCAGCCCAGGTCCCCATGGCTGCCCAGGCCACGGTGCTGTGGCCGAGACACCCCTGACAGAGCTCTGGGCCTGCATCAGCCAGGATGCCAAAAAGTGGGAAACTGTAGTCACAATTTTACGTGGTTTGGCAACAGGCTTCATGTAAAGTAGCCCAAATGGCTTTCTCTTGACTCACCAGCCTCACAGCAATGCTTGGGAGAGCTTCAGCTGCAGCCTGTGCCCCTGACTGACTTCAGTGGCTGTGCTTGAGGGCAGACTGGCCTTCCACAGTCAGGCGTCCCAAGGCAGCGGCATTGATGCCATTGTTATAGAGTCTGGTGGGACATAAGCTCTTGGCTGCAGCTGCCGTCCCTCTCCTCCATGCAGGCACCTAAAAAAACATGCATGAACTTCTAAACTCTAAATGTAGAACTTCCTCAGAACGAACGAAGAAGCAAGAGATGCTGGAGAAAAGCAGGGACTCCTGCGGCTGAGGTTCAGGGGTGGAGGGACACACTGCAGAGATGGACCACTTCAGAAGCTCCGCTCTGCTGATAGAGGATGTGTCTTTGCTCTTGCTGGAGGCCATTCCCAACCAATGCATGGCCCTCCGTTGTTCCTAGATAAAGTCTTTTGGAGCCATGGGAACAAATGTGATCTGTGTCCATCGAACAGCAGAAAGTGGCAGGACGTGTCTGCTTCCAGTGCTTGTCTTGGCTCCTTCTTCGTGGTGCTGGCACCATAATCAGAGACACAGAACAGGTTCTCTCATCACAGAGTTATCCCTATCCTCTGCACTTCCCCAAGTGTCTCTTGTTCATTGCGGAAGCTCCCTGCTTATGGCTGTCCATTCCCTTGCCATGCAGGCACCCAGTTGTGTTTGGGCATGAGCTGCTGGCCACAGCCAGATAGGCAGCAGCTGGGGCATTGTGCATCAGAGACTGGGCTGATGATTTTTTCCAGAAAGCAAGAAAAAGTCAGAAAAACACAATGAAACTTGACAGTATCTCTCTAGAGTCTAATTGTCCTGTGGAATTCAACAGCGGATGGTGGTTTTTGTGCTGCTGGTAATGACTTCCATGAAAAAATCATTCCAGGAAGGAGCAACATCTGACAGATACCAAGTTCTGCCACCAATTGCTTCAGTTGCTCCTGCCAACAGCCACCTGATGGAGCAGAGATGCCGATGTACGTTGGGATGGTTCAGCCTGGAGAAGAGAAGGCTTTGTGGTGACCTTATTGTGGCCTTCTTTGTAGGAAAGGAGCCTACAAGAAAGAAGCTATTTACAAGGGTGTTGAGTTCCAGGGCAAGGGGGAATGGTTTCAAACTGACACAGTAGGTTTAGACTGGACATCAGGAAAAATTCTTCCTTGTTAGGGCAGTGAGGCACTAGCACAGGTTGTCCAGAGAAGCTGTGGCTACCCCATCCCTTGAAGTGTTCAAGGCCAGCTTGGATGTGGCTCTGAGCAACTCTGCGCTGGAAACAGGCTTATGCATCATGCTTGAGTTTCTTCACTAATCATCCTTCACCTTAAGTAAGAATTCTTATCACTTCAATTTAAGATGGCCATGGAAAGACCACATATGACTTGGCTATCTAATAAGGATTTAAATACTCAAATCCATTCATTAAGGTCTCTCACAAATCCATTATGTAGTGTCCCAGATAAGCTCACAAAGGGGGACATAATACCATGTGAGATATGACTTTATGCAGAACAGAGGGTGTGAGACCCATCACTGACTCATTGAAAAAGAATAATCTGAGACCATGAAGAATGTTAATACCAACTCCTGAATTAGAATAGATATAGCACCAAGAAAACCTCAGTGTTTACAGAGCAGGAAATATTGAATGGAAATTAAAATGTCTTCCACCTATGTATTTTGTAATTCTTGGAAACTCTTGACGTTTTTCCCTTACCCTGTCATCTTGGCTTGCCTGAGAATAAAGTTGTATGGGACAGACAACATGAGGTGGCTAAATTCCCTCAGGAGAGCTTATAAATTAATGGTTGGACCATTCCTAATTGATTAAGTGCAAACAACAATGTTAAGTTGCTCTATATGTTTGTTCGTGTTTGTGGATTCAGTTAAAGAGCACACTCCCATATCCTGGGTAATCTGCAGAAATAACTGCATTTGTGAGGATACGTTGAAATTTTTGTGGAATTTTTTGTTTGTACAAAATGAGAGACAGTTTGAGAATTTACCCTTTCTGTTTCAGTTGTGAAATACTGAAGGAAACAGGGCAGGACAAGATGCAAAATCACCAAAGCAGAAAAGTAGGAACCTGGGATCTACAGTAAAATGAACTTATTTTATTCCAGTCTTCTCATTCACTATCTCAACATCATCCAATAGTTTCTTGATGTCGTTTATTAATCTTCTAAGATAATTATTTTGTAGAATTCTGAAAGTAGAGCTTGAAAATTAGTGTGCTTGTAGTTCTTGTTTTAGAATTTTTTTTTTAAATTAAAACTCCCAAAACAAATTTTATTGTAATAGTTACCATTTTTCCTTTTCTCTTCCTGCCAGCCTTATTGATTTCAAGTTGATTGTGTTCAAGTCCCAGGCCTTAGTAAAGTAAATTCAATCATCTAAAGAGCAGCTGCTTGTCATGGTTTAGTCTGTTCCATAAAAACTATTGTCCTTAAACTGTGATCTACTGTGTCTGATAAAGCTGAGCATGTAGCAGACTTGGGTTTGTGCTTTTCAAAGGTCCCACCCTTTGAGATCACAACTGTGCCTAAGCAGTATTAACTTTTGTTTGCAAAGTTGGGACATGGGTGCATCTGCTTTTTACATGTATTTCTACCCATCTGATATAAACATAATTTGTTTAGAAGGCTAAGTACCCAGGTTGGCACCTGCAGTCCATTTAATAAAGTGAAAAAAAAAATTCTGGTTGTTATATGTTGTAATTTCGGTACATATGGACAGAAATAGTCATGTATTGTATTGTTGGCCCTTTGATCATGTTCCGGTTTGGCCAAATTTAGAAATATATCCTCTGAGAGAAGGCACAACCACCCCTCCCCCACCAGGTTTGGGAAAAAAAATAAATTTTCCTCGAAGGAAAGTGAAGGAGATAAAACTATTTATTTAACAAACACATGGGAAAGGAAAATAATACTAAATAATAAAATCTTTCACTGTGGAGGAAAAACCTGGGAAAGTGTTCGAGTCCTCCCTTTGGTCTCCTCGGAGCTGGGGCTTGGCCCAGGGCCAGGCCCTCTGTGCCCAGTGGAAAGTCCTCCCGATGTGCTCTGATGTTACAGCAATCAAGCAGTCCAGTAGAAAAGGGAGAAAATCCGAAATTCCAGGGAAGGAAAATTTCAACTCTCAGTCTCTCTCCAGAGAAAAAGCAGCTGAACCACTGGCCAAAAAAACTGTCCTAGGAGCAGCAAGGCAGGTGCTTCCTCCCTCCCCTGCCACAGCTGGGAAACAAATTGCTATCTGTGTGTGACCTTGAACAAGCTGCAAACTGCTTTGAAAAAGTTTTGCTCAGTTTTTTCCTTCCCCCTCTCAGGCTCAGTTTAGAGGCATAGAAAGGCACAAAAATTAATTTCTGGGCATAGGCAGCAATATGGGATACACATCATAAGGTCACCCCAAGACAGATCAGAACAAGATGGTTCAACCTATCTGGCATATAGCAGACAGCCTCAGCAACACTTACAGCTTGGGTAAGCATGAATTTTTTGGCTGGAACTGTGTGGTCCTGCTAGGTGGGCAGGAAAACAAGTTCTGTGCAATTACGACAGCAATTATTTGACCTCCCAAATCATGGAGCCAAAGCCCAGCTTAGACGAAGAGCTGGTTCATCACTCTGTGCTTCACTGTGGGGGTAGCGGGTACCCCATGTGTCACTGAGGGGACATGGTGGACACTGAAGGGATGGCAGGGGCCTTGTGCGTCACTTAGGGGATGTGATGACCACTGTGGGAGAGGTGGGAGCCTCAAGTGATGCTGAGGGGATGTGAGGGTCATTGAAGAGATATGAGTGTCACTGAAGGGACAGGAGGGTCTCTGAGTGGGTGGTGGGTGCCTCATGTGTCACTGAAGGGAAGGCAGATTCCCCGTGTATTGCTGAGGGACCATGAGTATCACTGAGGGGGAAGTGGGTACCCCTTGTCTTGCTGAGGGGACATGAGGGACTTTTGAGGGGGAGTCAGGTGCCCCGTGTGTCGCTCAGGGGCCATGAAGGTCTCGGTCTCTGAGGGGCATGTGGGTGCCCCTGCATGCTACTGAGGAGACATGAGGGTCACTGAGAGGGAGGCGGGTGTCCATTGTGTTGCTGAGGGTACATCAGGGTTACTGAGAGGACCTGACGCTCCCTTGAGGGGGAGACAGCTGTGCCGTGTATCACTGAGGGGATGTGAGAGCTGCTGAGGGTAGGTGGGTGCACCCTGAGGTACACAGGAGGGGCGGGCGGTTCCCCGCTGCGCTGCCGCTGCCTCCTCTGCGCTGCGCTGCAAGGGGGCACTTCCCGCCCATCCCCTCAGCCACGGGGCGGGAACTCGAACCCGCTGTGTCCGCCCCTCTCGGCGAGGCGCCGGGCGGGCTGCTGTAAATGGATGGCAGTCCTGCGTTCATACACAGAGAGGAGGATGGGGCAGCGCCATCACAGGACTTCACGGTGTTTCAGTTCATGAAGGGAAAAGCTGAAGTAGCTCAGAGGGGACAGAAAGAACTTCATAGCGGAGGAATGCTGGACTTACGTGGCGCCACCTGTAGGGCACAGAATTAATATTTCAGGGGGTAAAGCTGAGGTAATCGCTGGACTATGGGAATAAAATCTGAGGTTATCTGTGGAGTACATGTAGCGGACCTTTTGGTGGGAAAATCTGAGGTGATCTCTAGGAGACAATTTTGGGAGAAAAATCTGAGGTAATTTCTAGAGGACAGGTAGATAAAATTTTGTGATAAAACCTGAGGAAATTTTTAGGAGACAGAAGGAACATTTCTGAGGTAGAATCTCAGGTAACCTGCAGGGGACTTAATGAAGATTTTGGAGGCAAAATCTGAGGTAATCTGTACAGAACAAATAAGGGACACTTGTGAGAGAAAATCTGAGGGAAATCAGTAAGCAACAAAAGGGATGTTTTGGAGGTAAAATCCAGGGTAATCTGAAATAGGGAGTTTGTTTTACATAGGTAAGCACAAGCAATTAGCAAATGTATACAAGTACTTAGCACAAATAGACATAAGTGTTTAGCACAAGTTAGCATAAGAAAGCCTGGGCAGGCCTAACTTTACATGAGCATGACTTGACAAAAAGCTTTAGACTTTGTATACCAGAATAACTAAGGGCAAGTAGGGAATCACCCCTGTGCAAGGAAGCAATAAGGAAGACTAACTGCTTTAGAGCATGTAGACTGTGTGTGGCCAGTGTGTGGACATTAGCTTAAAGTATAGGAATCTGACACAATGTATTTCTAACTGCCTGCTTATCGAATACTAACCTTAGAAGTGTAAGGATGTATGGTATTCTTGATAAAATTGCTATATAAACCTACTGAAATTTGTAAGTGGTGGAGAAGCATTTTGGTGGGGTGTGAACCTCTGCTCTCCCACTGGCTAAAATAAAAGCGCTTTTGGCAGATAATCTGTTTGTCTGTTGATTTCTTTGCATCAATCAGTAGGTGGGATTTTGGGGATTAAATCAGAGGTAAGGTATAAGGGCAGATGGGGACTTTGTGAAGGGAAAATTTGAAGTAATCACTAGGGAATAGAATATTTTGGAAGAAAAATCTGAGGAAATCTGTAGGGGACAGAATGGATATTTTGGGTGCAGGATCTGAGTTAATCTGTAGGGGATATTTTAGAGGGAAACCTTGAGGTAGTCTAGTAAGGTAGTCTGTTAAAAATAAACATTTGGGGGGTAAAATCTTACATCATCTATAGGACACAGCTAGGGAACATTTTGGAGGGAAAATCTGAGATAATGTATTGAGTAGGGGCAGAGGGGAAATTTTTGACAGGAAACCTGAGGTAATTTAGAGGAAACAAAACTACATTTTTTGACAGGTGAATATGAGATAATTTAGGAAAAATTAGCATTTCTGAGGGAAAGCCTGTTTTAAAAGAGAAGACAGGGGCAGCATTTTTGACAGAAAACCTGGGATAACTTAGAAGGAACAGAATGTGTAGCTGAAGACCTGGGTTAATTGAGCAGGGTTTTGTTGTGGACAGAGTGGGAACTTCGGACAAAATTTATTAGAAAAGCTCTCCCATTGACTCACAAGGTGAAGAAAGGACCCCTTTGCTTTCTAAACTCCTCAGAGAGGAATCTGAGTGCGGCTGAATCCAGTCTTAGTGTGTTGGTTTTGCACAGCCTGGGTTTTGGTAGCAAGGGGGCCACAGAGGTGGCTTCTGTGAGAAGCTGCCAGAAGCTTCCACCATGTCCGGCAGAGCCAATCCCTGGTGGCTCTGAAGATGGACATGCCACCGGCCAAGGCTGGGCCAATTTGAGATGATGGTAATGCCTCTGTGACAACATATTTAAGAAGAAACCAAAACAAAGGTGAGGGGCTTTTTCCTAGCCAGAGAAGAGGAGTGAGGGAACTAACATGGAGACACCAGGGTCAGTGGAGAAGGAGGGGCAGGAGGTCCTCCAGGCGCTGGAGCCGAGATTCCTCTGCAGGCCGTGATGAAGACCATGGTGAAGCAGCTGTGCCCCTGCAGCCTGTGGGGGTCCATGGGGGATGCAGAGATCCACCCACAGTCCGTGGGGGAGGTGCCCATGCTGGACCTGGTGGATGCCTGGAGGAGGCTGTGCTCCAGTGGGAGACCCAGTGGAGAGAGGGGGCCCCTGCTTTCAAGCGTGTAGCAGCCTGTCCTTGGAGGACTGCACCCTATGGAAGAGTGACCCATGCCCCAGTAGTTTCGGGAGGACTGTTTGCCTGAGGGAGGGACTCACATTGCAGCAGGTTTGGCAGGACTGCTGCTCATGAGATTGGAACCACGCTGGAGAAGTTCCTGGACTCTCCCACGGGAAGGGACCTCATGGTCTCACAGGGGAAGGATTCCTCTCCTGGAGCAGTGAAAGAAAATCTTGGTGATGAACTGACCAAACCGCCCCACACCCTGTCTCCCTACACTGTCGGTGGGAAAGAGAGAGGGGATGGGGAAAGAAAAGATGTTTTTAAGGGCTTATTTTACTTCTCATTATCCTCCTCTGATTCTGTTAGTAATAAACTCACTTTGAACCTCTCGGTTCAGCCTGTTTTGTGCTTGGAGTGTTATTTCCCAGTCCTGATCTCAACTCATAAACCCTTTATTAATTTTTTCTCTCCTCTGCCCACCTGTGGCAGGGGAGGATGAGTGAGTGGCTATTGTGGGTACCTGGTGTTTGGCCAATGTCAAACCATGACAATGAGTAACAGTTAAAAATTACAAGATCAGTAGCTGTAAGAAATGGTCCTGTCACCTTTGCAGGTTAACTGATTTATTGACAAAACAACAACTCCTGGAAACAGGAGTTTGAGATAAGCCCAAAGCCCCCAATGACAAAGCAGAGTAACAGCACACGTGATCCTGGGTGTTCCTTTGGTCAGGTGAGATACCGTAGGAAGACCTGGTGCAATGCACCAGAAAAATTTTTATAGACTGTCTTTGAACAGGATTGGTCCATTTCTCAATTCTCGCTGTCATTGGCTCATCTTGGGTCCTCCTGATGGGCTCATTTTGATGGAACATTCCTGTCCAATCACTTGCTCCTAAGTCCATCTCATTAGTGTAATTGTCCTCCAATCCGCATTCAGGATGATGTCATTACGCCTGCTGAAAGTTTCTAGAAAATTCCTCCATTATCCATCTCACACCATCCCCATCAAGAGGTTACACAAAAGCATTACACCCATATGTTGCATCACACAGCTTAATTAACTGTGACTTACAATTAAGTAATTAATCGGCCCAGCCCTTAGCAACTCATCTGTAGAGGGATTCCTTATGGAACATGGGCATATGATGCCCCTGGAAAGATTGGACAACCCAGGGTTGCTGAGAAAAAAGCCCTGAACAGGCTGCAGGCAGGCCTGGAAAGCACCTGGCTGCAGGCAGCCCTGAAAGTCCTTGACAAAGCAATACACTGGTCGGCTCCCCTGCGGATTAGAGGCCGTCTAGAGGAACTGGGCGTGAATCTTTGCAAAAGTAGGTATCAGCTTGCATAGCTAGACAATAAAACAGAGAATGATGCTCAAATCGTATTGGTGTATGTGTCGTTACTCTGGCTAGCTCTCCAGCACTCGGACCCCTCCCAAAACTCATCAACCTTGTAACATTGTTAACTATATAACCGGCCTACGAAAGCCAACACATTTATAACAGTAGCTATGTGTATCCAATCCGTCCTATCCTGCATGGAAATAAATAAACCGACCTGAAAGAAAACCTCAAGCTCCAGTCACTTGGTTCCCTTTGGGACCCAGACCAGCAGTCAACAGTGACTTAACATTGATTAATCCTTCAAAACAATTATCAACAACAGTTTGGGAAAAGCTTAACAGGTAGGAAATATAAATTGCTTATGGGAGTTTTGACCCTTCAAAGTTGTCTGCTGTTACCTGTCTTCCAGCACTTAAGAGATCCAAATGAGATAATACATGATGCATTTTTCTTGCATCTTACTTCTCTACAATTAAAATAGCATATATGTTACCATTACTGGTTGACCCTCTAAGGAAGGAAAAAAGCCACAGACATAGCCAATTGTTTGGTCCATGTATCTGAGGAACATTACTGTGATTTGTATGTTTCCTTTTATTGGAAAAGCACCTGCTGAATACACACTACAAAGACATAATGCATATTTACTTACTCCTCAAACAAATTAATAGTAAGCACTTTACCAGGCCTTTTAGGTGTTGGCTGGCTTTCCTTCAAGATAAATTGCTGTATATTAGCACAGACTTGCTGAGTTTTCCAAACAAGAGGGAAAATTTTTCATTTGTCAACAAAGCTCCATCTTAAGTACTCACACCAGCTTCTGATTCAAATGGCAAGTGCAAATAATTTCTCACAGATCTTGACTTGTTCTCAGTGCTTGTCACTCCCCAGGTTTTTTTAGGAACTCAAAGCAGAGATGCCTGAAGCAGAGAGAATTAAAGGAGTCACATTGGGAGCACGTGCTGAACACTGGAAATCGGTCTGAAGGAAAAATATCAGCAGTCAGAAGAAATACTGACTGCTACGAGACCTGTGGCAAATGAAACCTGGAAAGGAAAACCTGACCAAGGCATAAACCACGCAAGGCAGAGAAAAATAAGGTGCAGGGAAAATTGGTATTTCAGAGGATTTGACTTGAAGAGATATAGAAACACTGTTTAGCAGTGGAAGATAAAGGTTTGCATAGTCTTGGTATGTTTAATTTGTAACATTTGATTACTTTTAAAAATAAAATATTTTACTCAATTAAAAACTTTAATCCCTAACCTCTCCCAAAATGTGGCTTAGGATATGGTTGATGAGAGTTACCAGCAAGCTAAGTGACTACATAACTACATAACTATTTCACTTGAGTTCAGCAAATCACTACATTTAAAAATGCCAAACATGTGCCATGTGACAATATAAGGAAGGTAGCTCTAATATAATTTTTTGATGTAAACCTTTTATTTTAATGGATGCTCTCCAAGTTTCCATAAAATGTTATGCACATGAGAACTACTGAAAACACACAACAATAAATGTGGTAGGAACAGGTCTCTATTGACTGAGGAAATGTCTGTAGTTGAATGATTTTAATTATATGTATCATTAATTATGTGTATTAATACATAATAATACAATCACTCCATAGGAATGAAAAGGAGACCTATCTATTTACATTTCATGACAAAACTCTAATCCATTACTTTTGCATGCCCCAAATTCAACTCATTTTTCACACTTCAACAGCGATTCTTAGGAAACATTTTAAAAATAAGTTTGAGCAGTACAGATTTACCACATGTGATATTTTCCTATGAAAAAATCTAGTTCCTTTTCTACATGCTACGAACAAGAAGCAAATCCACATCTATAAATTTCATTATATAAATTTCATTATATAGTTCATTGCAAGGGTCTATAGCTTTGCTAAGAAAGCTTTGTTAGAATCACACCATTCAATTAATGCAGACTAATGGAAAAATGAAGGGGAGTAGAGCTTGAGAAGTTGTGGAGTAATAATGACAGAGAAGCAACCATTTAAAGATATTGCCTTCTCCCATTACCCACCCTGAAGTCATATTCTCTTCTCTGGGATTGCTCAGAACATAACCATGAATGTCTGGGTCCCTTTTGCTACTGTTCTGGATCACAAAAAAGCAAAGCTGTCTGCGAGGGCCATAAGTAACATCAGGGGAAATGGAGTGAGGGAGGTGGGGGTGTCCACAGTAGTAATGCCACCATCCTACTTCCCTATCAAATTGGGATCTGCTGTACTCTAGTATATAAAACATATTACTATTCATTTAGAAATACACAAAAGTTTGGCTTCAATAAGCAGAACTTCTGATATTCCATTTTACATTTTCTAGTCTGTTCTAATATTATATAATATCAAGAAAATCATTACATTAGAAAATATGCGTTCACATTTTTGCTCCGAATTGATTCTCTTCAGTAATTTCTAATCTGATGCTTCAAGGATGAAATGAGCCATATTAAATGTCTATACGTGTCTAGTATAGACAAGATGTTTCCAGATGCTCAGATAAACAAACTTAACTCCATGCACCCACAACTGGCAGAAGTGCTGCATCTTCCTCTGAAGCACAGAATTTTTTGTCTGAGGAAAAAAAAAAACGTTTCCAAGAACTAAAACTTGCTGACAGAAGTTAGACAATTTTTTGCTGATGAAGGCTCGGTGGTTATTTTGCTGTTGTCCTACCCTGACCTCACATTTTCTTCTGTTCTCAAACATATCAATGCCCAAGTATGATATCTACAAAAATGACTGCAACTATTAATTCCCTATAATAATTATACACTACAGTAGAAAACATTAATCATTTGAAAATTTATCAATTATGTTATTTTATATATCTACTTATTTGGTAAATAGATGATGAAAGAGTCCACATTCATTCCATTTGCTTCTTGTGCTAATTTTGAAGGTGTTTTTCCAGCAGGATCAGAAAGCACCCAGTGCAGAGGAATCATTCTGGACTTGGCACTGTGAAAATCCATTAGTAACAACACATTAGTTAAGTGAGAAGGCTTTAAAAAGGTTTCCAAAATACTATAATGCTTCACAAACTCTCAAGTGCACTTTCGATCACCTTCTTAATACACATACAGGCCTAACGCAAAGACTAAAAACACACATGTATGGAAATCCCTAAAATAAATGCACCATATTGGAAAAAACCACAAAGCCAGCAGAGATTGGTTCCATGTCTGAGACACAGCTCACATTTTATTTACTTTTACACTTGGTCTAATCATGAAGCTCTGTGTCTTCAGGGTGATGTATGCAGCTTCTACTAAAGCACAAGTTTCAACCTTTATCTGCATCCCAACACATCGCTAAAGTTCCACATTATCCATCTTGCTGTAAACATACAAGCAGATCTAGCCTGAAAAAAAGGGGCAGGATATAAGTATAAGCTCCTTTTTGAAATAACATGTTAAACAGCTTTAAGGAAAGGTCAGCACAAACATATCACATTGTTTTCCATTGGCTAGCAGAATAGAATTCCAGGCATCCTACCATCCTCAGTGACCAAGTAAAGCTACAGAATACATGACAGTGCTTAGATCTGGGGATGCCTGTTCCCTTGCCATTAACAGGGGGATTTCTTTGTTTTCCCAGAATTTTGTTTTCACTTCACAAAAGCTGGGGGTTTTTTTTTTTTTTTTTTTTTTTTTTTTTTTTTGTTTTTGCCCTCAATTTTTTTTAAGATTTTTAATTATTTCTTTCTGTACAAGAGTGTATGTGAGCACCTGTTCCAAACATGGTTTCTGAAATTTCTGCATTTCTACCAACAAACAGTGAGTGGCAGCTTGGATGCAATCTGTTTCCAAGCTGGGTGTAATAGTTGACTCCTCAAATTGAAATCAGCGAATACAGCTAAAATATACAAGCCAATTACTTTTAGGCAAGTTATCAAGCAAATGTAGAAGTAAAATCAAATCAGATAACCTACTGCATCTTAATTACTAGCAATATTCTCTCTTGCTTATGAGAATCTAAATATTCATTAATTCAGAGCAATTAACAATAATGAAATGAAAACCTGTGATGCTGAAGTTTGGAATTAGGTATGTCAGAATTCAGTAAAAATTTTCTATCAAGAGCCCTTCAGGAGCACTGTGTGACATTTACTATATATTACATATACTATATTTATTTATTATAAATGCATACGGATCAGGGTGTGGAAGTCTGAAGAAGCTGCTAAAGCAATTGTTTATTGCAGACACAGGGGGTGACAACACCTTTTACATATCAGTGCTCCAGGAAGCTGTGTGTTCAATTCAAAGCACAAATATTCAACTCTCCATCCCCAGTGTGCTCAGGGTTGCTAATACAGTACCATGACACAACAGCTGTGTAGATCTATTCCAAAATACAGCAGAAAAAAGAAAATTACCCAGGAATCATTTGTTTATATATTCTCTTTAAGCCAAACAAGCTTCTAGATCTTACTTGCATAAATTCCCCATTACTTGGGTCTGTTTGAACTGTAAAGTATTATCACTCCTTCAAAACGATCAATAAATGCAAATACAGCCTTGAAAGAATCTTCTGCAGTTTTAGAATGAGGTGTAACCCAATCTTTCATAAATATATGCTATCCAGTCATGAGAGACATAACAGATTCTGATACATCAGGGTCATAGATTTCCACATCTTGTATTGCACAAAGCCACAAAATAAGGAAAAGAAAGCATGGTGTATGGTCTAGTCTTTCCTCAGCCTGCCTTATACAAAGAAATTTGACATGCTTTTGAGCACCTTTCTTTTCCAATGAATTAATGCGACTTCATAAAAGATCTTCCATTTGCTATTGTTATATGACCTAAATTAATGCAACTTAGGTATGTGATTATCCAATTTTACCTGTAGAAAGATCTCACCTGCAAGAGAACAGTTTTTTCCGATGTTGATATTAAGCATACAACAATGTTAAGAACTTTAAACTTCTAAATTTCTGCTGAAAAAGTATTGGAATGACTTATATTATTTAGTGCTACTAATAAGAGCACTAATGAGAAGTCCCCAAGGAGACGTCAAGGAATAATTTCAAACACTGAACACAGAGAATAACCAATTCCTTTTCCTAATCATCACAGGTACCTCTGTGTCTACACAAAGTCTTACTGTGTTATATTAAACTTGAAGGTTAATTAGAAAGTAGGTTACTAAGGGCAAAAGACTCTGGAGGTATAATTTTTCTCTTAGCTTTCAGTGATTTGATATGATCTATGGTAGAGCTTAATCAAGAAATGTTGCAAATGGGGAAAAATATTCTTTACAAGTTCTGTGGATAGGCCACCCCTCTGATTCAGGCCATTTTTACAGATATAGCAAGATGTCACATTTATCAAGTTTATCACTTAGTAAGTGTTCTAAATCATTGAATCAGATACCTCTTCATGATCTTCATTTTCTAAAAGTCCTAATGAAGATTTAGGTAATACCCTTCTGGTTCCAAGTGACTACAGTTCCTCCATAACCAGAGGCTTTTGCTTACTGAGCCTGACACTTGGAGGCTTCTTCCAGGCAACACACAAAAGCTTGAGTAGCAACAGTTTGTCTTACCTCTTCTACTTCCACGTTCCCAAGAGAAAATAACTAAGTTTGCTGCTTTGCTTCTCTGGACATTTTACTGCCTTCGTGTTCAATCATTTTCTGGGTCAGGTCTTTTTATAATTTGAAAACATGAAACATGGGCATGTCTGAGCTGACTGTTTGCCACACTGTATAAATATCACAGAGGGAAGTACAATCCTGCATTTTCCTTTCAAATTAGACTTTTGCAATCAGTTTAAAGTTTAAAAAATACACAACAACTACTCCAGGACAGACAGTTGAAACATTACAACTTATGCTTTATCAAGGTACTTTAGAAATTAATTCGTTGAATTAATTATTGATTACTTTGAAGCATAAAACTAAGTTAGTCCTTAAATGAATTACTACGCTATTTTTCTGGAATTTTGCTTGGAAAAAAAAATCTTATCAGAATTCTAGCCAAGATAAGTTAGAAAATTTTGGTTATTTCAATTATGGAAATTGGAATTAAGTACTAGCTAAAATGCCAATAACATGATGAGCTGAACTCATGCCTCAGTGCAAATTAAAATTCACCAATAAAAGCAAAAACTTTAAATTAAGGCAACTCCCTCACTCCTACCCCACTCATTACACTGGCGTACACAAGCTGCTACACCAACTTTAAAACACATAAGAGGAAGTCCCTGAAGTCACCAGCTTTTGTGTAAATTTTCCATTCTTTGGTGTGTGATGGATTGGTCTGCTGGGTTGCACAGAGCCCCAGATGGCTGGCTGCCAAAAGGGTTAAACAGATAATGGATGTTACTCATCCAGAAACCTGCTAAGTCACAGAAAAAAATGAAAACCAAAGCAAACTAAGTCTTCTCTGCAGGGATGTTTTCTTCTCTTTTGTTCCTGCCTATCCATATATCTGAACCAAAACCCTTTTACCTCAGGGCAATACGCTATTGAAGCGAGAGCATCGTGCGGGTTAAAAGCTATGAACGTGCTCCAGAGGAGCCTGATTGGCTCAAACCTTTTAGAGCCATGAATTTTGAAGCCCAAAACACGAGGTTTACTTCAGCTTGAAAGTTCAGCTTAGACAGGTCTGTCTGTTTCAGTCCTGGGGGCAACTTCTCTAACCTGGGAAATCTTGGAAGTTGAGGTAGTTTCTGAAACTGGCAGAATAGTTGTATGTTCTCCCTCTGCCCTTCGCCTCCCCTGGAGGTTTTTTTTTCAGATGATAATCCACATTTCTCAATTCCTATGCAGTGGAAAATACAAACTTCCCATGGAAAAGTTAGCTTAAAACTGCATCACTAAAAATTCCATGTGAATTGGACATCACTGCTGTACAGAAACACTTCATCTGGCCTAAAAGCCTGTCTCTGAACTCCACTGATGCTCCACCAAAGGCAGTTTCCAACTGGCTGCACCAAGCACCAAGTAGGAATCCGTGGTCACTGTTCAGCACACCAAGGGTTTCCTAGAATGGAAAAAACCTAAGTGCAAAATAAATAAATAGAAATAAATGCATTTGTATCATGTTTCTTTTTGCTTTACCAATTCCTGCTCACAATCAGCTTTTTACTAAGCATCAGTTAGTCTTGTACAGCAAAAGCTTGAGCAGTTAGGATTTGAGTTCCTTTTTCTTTTGTTTTGTCCCTGGAACATGGAAGGTACAAAAGCCAATCTTCAGGTCCCTTAACAAGGACCAAGGACTCATTCCTCTGATGGAGGAACTGAAGTTGTTACTATTTTCATCTGTATTGATTTCTTTCCAAAACCCTTTTAAAACTGTATCACCTCTTAGTGCACAGACCCAGCAACATTTTTCAGAGATACCAGTGTGAAATTGCAGAATGTGTCCAAGAGTGTATGAAAGGAGCGGTACAAGTTAAAAGTGCTATCATGATTCTTTTCCAATTATGAAATTGTGGTTAAATGGAATTTTAGACTACCTTTTTACAACTAAACTCTTTTTTTGCTTTCGGGGATTTTTTTTTTTTTTTTTTGGTGGATTGAGGGTGTTTTGTGGGTTTTTTGACGGATTTTGTTTGTTTGTTTTGCTGGGGGGTTTTTTTGTCTGGTTTTTGATTTTTTTTTTTGGTTGGGTTTTTTTGTTTGTTGGGTTTGGGGTTTTTCTTTGTTTTGATTCTTTTTGTTTTGTTTCTTTTGGTTTGGGGTTTTTTGTGAATATTATTGTAAAATTCGGCTCCTATTTTCACAGGTTTAAAGAGTTAAGACCAAGGTGATTCTAGTCAAATTACCGGTGATTAAAATCCAAAGCTTAGGTTTCACATTGTCTTGGTTTGAAAGACAGGTGTCTGCTAACGAACGCAGGAGCCTCCCCTGGCAGATGCAACCCCTTTCCTTCCGAGTTATTATAATTTTGACATCAAGGGGCTTTTAGGCAAAGATATAGGAAATAGGAATAACAGTTCTTTAGTATTTTATATCTATATGTGTATAACCAGTCAAACAAACAACAACAACTATGGCAGTAACAGCAAACAATCACAAACCCAGTGTCAGCCTTCTCGGCTGTCAGGCCCTTTCCCCTCGGGTGCAGTTCCGCTCGCAGCCGGCAGGGGCGCTGGCGGCTCCCGGTGAGCAGGGCAGGTGCGATGGTTCCCCCGCGGCTGCAGGGGGCGCTCCGGAGCGAGCTCAGGGAGCACACGGCACCGGTGCCCTGGGATCCCAGGAGGGATGGAACAAAGAAGCTTCACAAACCCCTGGGCAGCTGATCCCAGTGTCCAGCCGGACCCTCGGAAACAGAAGGCTGGAACGGCAGGCAGGATGAGCACAAATCCCGGATGGCAGACGAGATGTATCCAAACGGAGAACCCCCGGAGGTCTGGGAGGGCAGGTCGAGCACGGCTACAACGCAGCAAAAGCTTGAAGCAATGGCGGGGGCAGGGCGGCCACAGCGGGGGCAGGGGAAGGCGGGCTTGGGATCCCGGTGTTTCTCCAGCAGAAGGAAAAAGCAGCCCAAGAAAGCAGCCTCCCTCTCTGTCCAAACACTGACCGACCGACTGACCGCACACCCAGATGAAACAAGAAAGTAGCCAGATGCACCCCACCCCCCATAGCCCCCACTTTTGTTTTTCTTAAGTACCCAACAATTTGTCCCCCTAGCAACACGTATGAGGAAAATTCCTTTAACAGGAAAAAAACCCCAGGAGAGCTCCTAAAACCCCAACACTCATACTTGTGTTGCTAGAAGCAAAATTATACATATTTTTATATATATAATAATCAACATGTAAATCATACAACTGTCCAAAAAGATTGATACCACTTTGAATATTGGCTTTCCTTTTACTCAGTCAATGGGTATAACTACTCAGCCTTTCTTAAAGAAGACCTGTTTCGATATTATTTCACAAACAACTTAGGAATACAAGATTTTGCTTTTACACCCCAGAACAAATATAATGTTTTCCTCGTCTAAGTTTCACAGCCAAAACGACACCCAGAATCACGGTGCGATATTGCAATAGAGTTGCAAGTCGTGTCACACAGCATTACTCTGTGCGTTGGTACCAAACGGACATTTGTGCTTCCACTACAGAACACACACAACACTTTCTGCCCATAGTCACCACACCTTTAGGGCACCACCAGTTTTCTAGAATTGTTCCTTAACTGTAGAGTTGCAGACATTCATATAGCACTTTCAAATAAAGTAACAGGGATTACCACAATCCAAGCACAAAATTAATTTCTTATTCTGTAAAATTGGCTAACACTTGTCTAGAAATCAGATGTTTCTAGTGTTTTTTGCTACAGTCATCAAAGCCAAAACCATCTGTATAAAACAAAAAGAAATAGCAAAAAAACCCCACAAAAACCCCCCCCAAACCCCCAGACACACGTTCAGGGCACAAAAAAAGAAAACCTGCCTATTCAGTAAATTAAAATCCACAACGTACCAAAAGAGCCTGTATTTATATATTCACTACATCTTTCTCATCTTTATCCTATCTCCTCCAAAAGCCTAGGGATAAGAGCTGGTGGAAGGAGCAATACCCACAAGATTTCACTTCTAATGCATTTCTCATGCATTTTTGCTTATGTATATTTATTGCTTGTTTATATATATAAAAGTTACCAATTCGTTTCCATGATCACTTTAAAATCTACTCGGTACACTACACTCCAATGAAGTATCAAGTTTTCAAAATAGCAGAAATAAATAGGAATGCATGAAATGGATGTATCTGTACCTATCTGAATGCAGTCCTTCCTACTGATCTGCAAACACAAAGTACAGGAGCAATCCTTATTCCTTGTTCATCGCTGGCTGTCTAAAAATTGCCATGGTAATCCTGAAGCCCTAAAAAAGCATCAGCCTGGATGTTTATGTTGCAGAAAGCTGTCCATTATGTGCTATGCATATTACTTAAAATCTCTGAATACTTAATACCTGTCCCAAAATCAGACTTGCTAAAGTAATTGGAAAATATGCTGCAGTCAAACAACATATTTCAGAACTACAGTGTATATTGTCTCATTTTCCTCACATGGAAAAAATAGATGAGAAGTAATAATCTGATCTTGACAACGAGACTGACTGGTTCAAAAATATTAGCAATAAAAAACTGGTGTAAGAGTAGCAGCTTCCCTTGGCTGAATTCTTTCTCTAGTGACAAGAGCACCACCTATAGACCTACAAAGTCATCCTTTCATCGTGTTTGACCTTAAAACACATTTTAGCTTCTAGCCTTGAATAAGTGTAAGATGTTTCCACTGTCACCAGCTATTACTTAAGAGTAGTGCAGTAACTTTAAAGAATTTGTTTCGGCTGAAGTTGTGGCCTTATTTCCTTAAAAAGAGTCACACTTTCAGAGTATGACCTGTAGCAAAAAACTGTGTTGATAAAGAGTACGACAGCTGGCTTAAAAGGGACTTTGCACATCACTGCCTTTTAGTGGTCCTTAAAAGCCAAACACACGCAGAGTGATTAATATATATTAAGCCAAAGTTACCTGGATGAGTGGGGGTGGAAGCAGTAAAAAGGCTGGCTGCTGTTAAGTGGGCTTTAACATCACTGCATTCTGTTTTGTCAGCTACATGTGCCCTCAAGATGCAGTATTGGAGCAGAGTAAATCCATTACTGACAAGGCCTCTCATCCCACCAGTTTCACTGGAGTCACCGAGGCTGTGCTGCTCACACAAAAGGTTCAGTCCCGAGAGACTTGTCAAGATCTACACCAGCCTTGGCCCAATGATAAATACGCTGGTAGTTGATAACACTTTAACATGACAGGATGTTTAAAATGTTCTGCTAATATGAGAGAATCAAATCAGTACAAGTCAGCTCACTTTCCTTAAAATGTCAGTCTTTTCACTTTATAAAAGCAAGAACAGAATTTTCTATTTCTGCAATATATATATCAAGATACCATGAGGCTTTAAAAGTTAATTTAGATTAAAGAAGAATGGTGAAAAAATCAAGCAAACTGCTTTTCCAATAATCTAATGAGTGGACACACAATGAATGACACTGACTTATTCCTAATCACTGCAGTAACTTCCCACTGCAGAAAAAGGTAAAACCAAACCAGAATAGAGCACTCGTCAGAAAAATTATTCTCTGTGTTTTTTTCTAAAATACCTTGTTTTGAAAGAGTTAAATCATAAGTAGCATTAGGCCTAGGCAAGCTCCAGTTTCATTCTGTGTATGTTTGCAGGAGTGTGTAGCATCTGTTCCAATACACTCCACATTTACATCCAAGCCATCTAACATAGCATGAAGTTTCCCCCTCTCAGCTGCATGTCATGATAGGATATAAGAGGAAAAAAATCTTGGATCATCTGTCTTTTTCCTGTCAAAATAGTGTGATATTAACATCAAAAAAAGCCTGATTCTTTGCTTAGCTAGTAAGAATACATAAAATTCTCTAGTGTTTTCCTTGATTTGAAAGAGCAAATTTAAAAAAAACCACTGGATTTGCTTAATTTTTTCTCATCAGTCATATAAGTCACCTCATTAAGAACAATCAGACTACTTATGTGCAAATTTTAGGCAGAGATTTGTAAAGCTACAGCAATTAGTGCTACAGTTACCCAGTTCTTATCTGAAATGATGAATGAAATATAGGGGGTTTAGCAGTCAAAGTCAGACTTACAGCAATGTAAATCAGCTTCCCTGGTTTATTTCACTAGGATTAAAAGGTTCTCTGTGTACTCTGAATAAAGGCCTTTAAATCATCAGTGCTCATTCACTGCTGTTCAAGACTGCACATGACCAAAACCAGGATCTAGACTTAGATACAAAGCCTTCCTTAGAAGCCTGAGCTCAAGAATCAATTAGAAAATAGCTGGCTAAGGAAAGGTAGGAAAACTGGCTGGATCCTAAAGGACATAATAGTACTATTTAGTAGTATAGAGAGTTCAGCCTGCTGTTGGGAAATCATAAGGAACACTTACAAAATAATAAAAAGAATTTTCATTTTCACACAACCCTGCAAACAACACTCAGTGCTTCAGCCAGAAATCAATCAAGATCAGGACTGTCTTTCATTCATAAGCACCTCAAGATGCTTTAGCAAATGCACAGGTGTTGAATCTTGGTCACTGCTGAAGAGTTCAAAGACAGTGACCCCAGTAAGTGGAAGCTGCAGAAAAGCAGACTAAACAGAGAACTGTCATATACAAGTCACTACTCATGGTCATATAACTTTGTTTTTGGAAGACAGAAGACTTCAGACATTATAACCAGAACAGAGGAACACCAAAAATGATCTCTTGGCCTAGATGACAGTATCAACACACCAGGAAGATGCCCAGGTATTCCTAAGTTAAAAGTAATTTTTAAAAGAAATAAAAGAGTAACTTTTCAGATACTTTGCAAAGCTCCTCCTTCTGAGAAAGGGAGTTATCACTGGCACATTTAAAGGGAGCAATGACCTCTCAGGTATGCAAAGACTCTTCATAGCATAGCAGCTAAGGGCTTGTACAATAGAAACCAGCAAAGTCTGAAAGTTGAAAAACAGTAAGCTGAATTGCAGCTGATGTAGATAAAATGACTGGTTTGGAAAATCACCCTTGCAGCAGCGATCCTGCCAGGAATGAGCAGGAAAGCATGAATTTGCCAAAGGTAGAACTCTGGAGTTATGAAAGGATGGGATTCTGACTGGGAGTATCAACTGTATGAATTGACGGGTCAGGGTATGTCATACGGATGGTTACGCAGCAAGAATGTCAAAGACCTACAGATGGCCTGAAGGTGAAACGCCAGGCAAGTTCTGTCAAGGAGCCATGATTCCTATGTGGAATAGTTGTAGGATTCTTCACAGCTTGAATAAAGCTGTTGTTTCACTCATGTGCCCTGTGAAAATTCAGGCAATTCAAACTCTTCTCTTATAATACGGTATTAGACTTTTGACTGATTTAATATAATTTATTATTTAACAGCAATTTAACTTTTATTATTTATTAGTCTCTTTTATTAACTTAAGGACATAATGACACTACTAAATTTAAGTACTGAAGAATTCGCAATGAGAGGCCACTGGAAAATGCATTGAGATTACAGTTGTAAGAAAACACCAGTCTTCTGATTTATTTATATTATTTAGCAATAAACTTATAATAAATCTATGCAATCAGCACTAAATTTTGAAAATAACTGGCAAAGAGAATGACTACCTAATGAGAGCTCAATAGAGAAGACTAAAAAGCAAATGTCAGAAGCTAATAGGTCTAGAGCCTCCTACGACCAGAAAAGTCAGGGTGGAAGAAAAGATTTTAGTTACTTTACTCTTTTACATGGTAGACATTTCTGATGACTGAAGTTACCAGGAGAGGCAAACCCTCACACTCATATTTAATTCTACCCCATCCCATTTATATTGGGAATTGTTTCCAGAACCCTTAGAAGTAAATACCACTTTTCTAGCCTAAGCAGGAGAAACACTTTTCTTCCCTAAGCCAGGCTCACACTGAGGACAGCTATTAGATTTCCTTTTGATGGATTTTTATCATGTATTTAATCCACCAAGGGTTAGTAGGCTAGTTGCAGGAAGTATATTTGGCAACAACCGCGTTGTGATTATCACAATCATGACTTTCTGCTTTTGCCTGCTCAGGCAGCAAACAAAAAATATTGAATCTGGACCATTGCACAGCAGGCCCCTGGAAAACCCTGCAAGATGTCTGTGCACTTACATTCATCAGGATTTTTTTTTAAAAAAATGATGAAATTTCTTTTTAATACAATGTCATGGACATCATCTGATTTTTGTCACAGATGGAAATAAATTGCCAGCAGTATCAGAAGTCAGGAAGACCACACAATTCAATGTCACTTCCAAATCAATGAAAAGCATTTCAAGTTTTCTAGCTGTCAAGGTTTTCCTTTAACACTTGTCACCATACACATACATAAAATATAGAGAGCATTTTTTCTGTATCATTTATTACCATATTTTATAGATAGATATATTTCTTTATATTATATCTATAGGTAGATATATATGACAGCTTTGTACTTGAGGGACACCATGACTCTGGATTTTGTAAAATTATACTTCAATGGTGATAAAACACTCCCTATTCTTGCTCAGTCCTAAATAACCATGTTCAGAATCTAGTAGTTTCAGCTAGACCAAGAAGCTGCTGTTTGGAAGTTTGTCTTAGTTCCACATACAAAGTAGGCATAATTCTGAATACAGATGAAGCAAAAGAAGGGAAACAAAAATATAGTAGAAAAATTAACAATTCCTGTTCCTAAACATGCTACAACTATTTCACAAGGTTTTATATTTCCCTAAATCAGACTGGGCTTGGTGTATTTTGAGCGGTCTCATGTTTCCAACTGTCCTTCACCAGGATTCCTTGCAAAGTAGAGTATTGCTCAAGTTGTTACTAGATTAATCTGACCTAGTTTTGTATTTGAAATTAATTCTCTTCAAAAGTCTATCCAGAATGACAACTCAAGGAGATCTTGAGCTTAAAAAAAAAAAATCCAACCATCCCACAGGCCTTTTGGCAAAGTTCCTAAGCTTTTCTTACCCAAGTGTTAAAATTTTGGACAGACATAACATCATTGTAAGACAGTTGTAACAGTAAGTGCTATAATACAATTTGGAACAAAACAAAAATCACACCAAAAAAATCAATTTTACACTAGGCTAGCCAGGACATTTCACAATGAATTCCTATGTGTCACAACTCAGAGTCCCATAAAATTGAAGTAGAATTAAATAATGTCTCGGTGCTTCAAATAACAAAAAAGCAGATTTAAAATTATATTTGTCAGGCAAAGTAATCAGCAGTGGAATGTGAAACGTGTAAAGACTATAAGAAGAGAATTAATTTACAATTTAAAGCAGGTATTTCCATGTTTGATGGCATAAACAAGTAACTAGCTAGCAATTTTTATTCAAATTAAGTAAAAAATAGGGGGTTTTTAGCCTGATTTAAATCAGGAAAAAAAACCCTAAAAAAATACGTAAAACATTTCTTGAAGCTTGAAAACTTAATTATTCTGAAACATGTTCAGGCTTTGGAGCAAAGTAAGAACAAAGCCAACAGAACATCAGCAGATTCTAAGGAGAGGCTTTATTGGGTGGGGTTTTTTGTTTGGGGTCAGGGTGTTTATTTGGAGTTTCTCTAAGTGTTTTTTTGAATGAAGTCAGTTCAGAAGACTGAAATGAAATTCAAGTGCCAGCCACAATGCACAATCTCATTTTGAAATTCCATTCATTTAAGATTTACCTTTTTAGGTCTGTTTCTCATAATTTTGAATATGTAAACAATAAAACCATGTAAAAACAACAAAAGGGGGTTCGTTTATTATGACTATTTCAGCTGAAAGCATTTTAAATTAAACCTCTGGCTTAAAGAGTATTTGCAAACCAAGAAAATCAGCTAGCAGAACTGAGCTGTAAAACACAATAGTGGCTGAAGTGATTATTAAAATAAAGAGCTGTACCAAAGCATCTTATCTATGGCTGCAGAATAATTGCTTATCCAAACCAGGTATTTCCCTCCTAAGACTTGTAAACATTGTACAAAGAATGAGAGTAAATGGAGAAAAGCACTGAATCCAGGCAAACTGACATTGGCATGGGTGGATGTAGTCTAAGAACAATTAATGCACCACTTCCAACCCATGGCCGTTTTCAGGGCTCAGACATAAAGCACAGAGAAAGTCCCTACTCTAACTAAAAACAAAAACAAAAAAGCACAAGAGGAATGGCTTTTAATTTCAGCACAATAGTTTCTTGTGCAGTTCCCGTGTGATTATTCCATCTCCACTGGAGATTACTCACTGGCATAAATGATAAATTCAGTTGTTTCTTTTTTGTTTTTAATCTAACATCTTCATCCAGACAGTCAAACTCAGCTTTCCCATTACTGCTGTCAATCTAGCTATCTGGGGGAGCTGTGGATACTCTCCAATTAAGGTGTTTATTGAATATCCCACCATAAAAACATGTAACATCACACCTGTCTAGCACTATAGCACACACCTATTGTGTAGCACAAGTACCATGTTAAATAAAGTCCACGCTGAGGCCAGGTATTATCAGCAGAGAGATGCTTCTGGCTCAATAAAAATAGAGAATTTTCTAATAGTGTAAAGAGCGTGAATATATGTTTATTATTAGACAATAACTTTGTCTGTTTCTCTTTTAAACAATTCTAAACAAGTTTACTTATCAAAAACAAGTATGATCCTAAAGGATACATGATGTCCATTTACCCATCAGCTTTGTATCCATTAGACTTCAACTAAATGGATGCATTTTAAACTGTCCTTTGTATCCACGGTAATTGTGGGTTCTGAAACAATAGAGACTTTAATACACTAAGCTTGGTGTATAAAAATAAGGCATCTGTTTGTCAAAAAAACCCCTAAGGACTAATTTATAACCCCTATAATTAAGGCATAAGGAAATCTCAAGCTGTTAAATTTTTTTTGAGCTACCCTAAAAAATTTCATACAATACAGTACCCCAATAACAGTAAGAGAAGGTGCTTACTTACAGAACAACAAGGTAAGATCGTGGTTTCCAAACGCATAAAAAATGAACTAAAAAACTAGATATGAAATTTTACAATTCAGTTCAATTGATGTAACTGTCCTTATCATCCTTTCTGCTGCCAGCTAGGAAAATGTCCAGAGCATGTGTTTAAGCAGCAGGCACTGAAGCCTGTGTGCATGTTTGACTAGTCCTGGCAATGTGCACAAACCCAGGCTGCGTTCACAGGCGAGAGGTAAATGCTCTTTCCTCCTGAGATGCATCTGAAAAAACATTCCATGCCCGAAAACCAGAAGGAATTTACACAGGAGGCACATAACAACACAGAATTTACATGGGAGACAGCATCACTTCATCCTCCTTTGACTCCTTGCTAGGAGAGGAAAGAGGGAAACTTGACTGGCTGAAACACTCAAGAGTTGTTTCAGGGACAGAACTTAACCATAAGCCAATGTAATTCTCACCTCCATCCTACAGACACAAGAGGAGAGAACAAAACTTACTTTACTTCTACCTTTGAGCTTTTGCTATGATGGTCAGGTTTAGGAAAAGGAAGCTTCTGGAATGAAAACCCAACTGCTGGAAAGGGCAGTGTTTGCCTTGTCACTATGGCTTGCAGGGAACAGAATACTCTTGTTCACAAAGGGTAGAAAAACTTGGTTTTGGTAACTTTGACAAGCAGTGCATTGAATGAAGCTGACACAAGTTGGTGGCCTTAAGTCCTACATGAGACACTGACTCTGTACTGTAAAAGCTTTACAGACGCACTGCCACCCTGGACATTTGGACTTGAGATTGAGGAAAAAGAACATCAGTTTAGGAACTCGAGTATTTCTGAACAACAGATGAACACAAAAGGTTTCTCTTCACCCCGGGAGTTGTGCCCTTGATGCAACTTGTGTGACTCCCCGAGGGGTAGGCCTGGAGCCCCCCAGCTCTGCAGCAGACCCTGTGCAAGGGTCCCTGCACGGGAGGAGCACACACATGGCACCAAAACCACAACTCAGGCCCTGCTGTGAGACCTACAAAACATTTCACATTCCTCAAGGTGCCATGCTCAGTAACAGCCTGAGCAAAACACATCAGAGGACAAAACACAATTGAACCCTCTCTCTCGGGCACCCCAAACATTAGACCACACACCAGGAAAATGAGTAAAAACAAGTCTTGACCTCTTTCCTCAAAACATTAACATTTCCATAAAAAGAAAAAAAAAAAAAAAACCACCATAATTTACCTTCAAGTACCCTTTATAAATCAACCTGAAACAGTCCTGGTCTGTGGATCTCAGTGAAAATGCAAAACTCGCATCTCAGGGACAGGATAGCTTTTTTCATTTAAGTCAGCAGGAAATTGAAATTTTCTGGAAATTTGAAAATTATCACCAACCCCTGAATGTTTGTGCAAAATCCCAGTGTGTAACATCCAGGTATTTTGCAAAGTCACCTGGCTGCAAACGTCAGCCTCCAACAAACGAAGTGCAACTCAGCTATCAGGATTTTTCTGTAGCAGCTTTATAACATAACAGGTAATTAAAAATAAGTTATGTTGCTTGGTATTATAAAATGGGTTACAACTGCATGCAGTAACTGCTTTAGACTTTGGAGTTGTTTTTAAAAGAAAAAAAAAGTCCACTGCATAAAACATCACCCCAAAAAAACCCTTGCAAGGTAGTTTTAATGAATCTTTCATGGTTCAATAAGCTATTGTATTAGGTCATTCTCCTGATGAAGCAATGTTCCAATCTCATTATATTTAGTCAGAAAGAAATAAGCTGCTACTGTTATTGGATTTCTTATAATTAGTTAAAAAGCAATTTTTTTGAATTTTCTTTGCTCATAGGGTTTGGGAAAAAAAAAAGTTGAGACAAGTAACATTGTGCTGTATTTAAGTAAAATATAGTGCTCCACACACAATAACCATTCCCTGCCATCCTACAGCTGGGATGTGCTTTAAGCTTCGTGGTAAGTCAGCCTCTTTCTACTACATCCTTCCTTCCCCCTCCTGTCTTCTCTACTTTTCCAAACAGCAAACCTGAGAATGAGCTCAAATGGCTGAAAGCTCTAAAGGGAAAGCACCAGGCAGTCCCTACAGCTGGTGGTAATTAATAGAAAGTGAATCAGTTGCTTTGTATAGGGGATAAAGAAAAAGCCCAGTCAGAATAACCTGCCTCATCATGACATTGTGTTCCCAACAGAAATTAATTTTGTGAGCTGTGGGAGTTTGAAACAAACATGTGAGGGCTAAAAAGACCTAATGCCATCATCTCAGCATGGAGAGGAAGATTGAAAGGTACTTCCAGAATAACCGTTACAGTCTCTGGGTAGGGACACTGGTTTCCCCCTGTGGTCCTTATGAAAAAAGAGTAAAATAAATAGTGCCACATGTCTTCACAGCTGGAACATCTGTGATTGAGAAGCTGGCACAAATTTATAATCTTACATGACCACATGAATCTAGCTATAATTGACAGACCGTAATGGCAAAATTCTATCGATTTTCCCCGGGACCAGAGCTTCTCAGGCTTGAAGTACTAAATTGTGTTAAAAGAGTATGAGACTCCTCAAGCATTCACAGAGAAAAAGTATTCTCACATTTTTATAATCTACACCTGATTTTTCATATGAGCCCAAAGGCAGCCTGCACAAGTTGATACAAAGGCATCTGATGAAGGTTGCTAAATACACAGAAAGTCATTAAGCGCCTGCTCCAAAAGAGCTGGAGTCTGGAAAAGCCTTTAAAAATACCAAATATGCTTATCCTGCTCCTGGGTAGAAATCTGCTTGTGAACACTGCTAGAAATGGGCTCACTGAACTCCATGGAGTTCTCCAAGTTCTTTTTTCACATGAGATACAACTTATGTAACTGCAAGTCCTTGTATGTAGGAGATAAAGCAGCACATCCACAACAAAATAAGTGCTATTTTATAACACTACAGCCTGTCATTCAACATGCTGAAGGCCCTTAAAAGTTTTACAGTGAAACATGAACTATATTACCCAAAGTAAACAGAATGAAAACACAACTGGGTGGGAGCAAAAACCCTCTCAGATTTTCAAAATCTCCACTCTCCTCCCCACATTCAAGTTTCCTCTAGACTCAAGATTATCCTAATATAAATTCCTAAAGATATCATTCCATCTTTATACCAGCCGGTGTTTTTTTATTCCCACTAAATTATGTTTTGCAGAACAATACTTCCCAATAGAAAATGCCAAAACATTTCAGAGACATACTTTTTAAAAGAAAAATAGCAGGTTTGCTAAGGAATTCACAAGCGTGCAATGCATAATTACAAACCCCTTTCAGCTGTGATCAAGACATCTGTATTTATAAATTTTAAAAATTAAAAGAAGTCTTTTATATACTGGGTAGAAGCTTTTGTTTTTTAAAGGCATGCTTTGATAAGACTGGTAGATTTGTTTTCACGGCTTTGTTTCTTGCTTTGGGGAGCACTGCCTTTTCAACGTATTTGCACAAGAGATTCAGGGATTCACTGATCGCACTCTCAGATACTGCAGAGATAGACAGGGGCCCACCTTCCCTGTGTCCTGGATTCCTATCCCTCATTCACAGTCCTAGAAACGCTTTTGATAACAAGAAAACATGTTGAATTCCTTTCAGTACTTGGTAACACCATTGCTAAATTCCAATATAAAATAAAACATTTGCAACTGGCTTGGATTTCCATCCAAAAGAAACAAAGGAACAAAACTGGGGAAGGGTGATCCTACCAAAGGAGTCATGCTTTTGCAATGCCCAGATGAAGGAAGGCACACAAATAGTTTCAGGAAGACTGAACGTAGAATGCAAGCACTTGGAGATGGCAGAAGTGTCAGTTTGCTCACTTTTCTCTTATTTTTGCCCATGCCCAGTGACCTCCTGACACCACACCAGCCTTAAAACAGAACTACCATTCTAGGGAGGCTATTTTGAATTATTTCACATGACCTTAGTTTCTAAAGAGTCTGTAAAGCAGTATCAGTTGTCTATGACAGTCATTAATCTAAACTGTAATTATTATTAATGCAAACATATTTATGAACCAAAGCTATTCCGTTCCATTTCTCTGTCCCTTTCAAACCTGCTAAGAGCTATATAACGAAGCATAGGGGTGCCCTCCTTCAGTGCACTCTGAGAAGTCAGTGGTGACTGCCTCATCCTCAAGCAGGTGATTGCAAATTCAGAGTAGGGCAAGAAGTTTAATTCCACCTGTTGAACAGCTTCCATAAAAGAAACGGTTAAGTAGACAAGGGCACTTCAGTTTGGAGAAGAGGCAGCTGAAGAAAAGGTAAAAACCAGACAGCTGTGAATGCAGACACTGCACAGAGAAGCTGAACAGAAAGCAGTTACTCTTTTATAGAAGAATATGGAAACAGCAAACTAAACCAGCAGACTGAAGACTCAAAATGAACCAAGATTCCTCACAATGTACAAGGTGACAATTTTGGACAATCTTACGTCCCAGGTGCAAAGCAGGGACTCGTCCAGAGCCAAAAGACTAAACTGGAAATCTCCTTAACTGGATTTAGCACTCGCTTGCAGCTTCATTGTGTTCAGAAACACACTCACCATAAAGGTAAAATCCCCAGGAAGCCACACACATCACACTATGGTACAAGTAATTTCCTCTTAGCCCATTTGAGTTCCTTTGCAATGACCCAAACAGAAGAATGCCAGCAAGATGGATTTTCCCCAATATACCTAATCTTTCTATAAATTAAATTTATTCCCAAATCTTTTTAACAGAAAGGTTTTAATTATTACTTCTTCCACTTAAAAAAAAAAGCTGCAACAATTTCCTTAAAAATCACTGAAGCAAGGCACTGTTCAAATGAAGGAGAAGCCTGTGACAGTTGATTTCATCATGACTGTAATGACCAGTGGTATATGTATTGATGACTCAGAGATCATGCGATGCTGGTTACTCTGCTCACTGTTACTCAATGTTGGTCTGCTGCACAGACTAGGCATGGACCACACCACCTGCAAATCACAGCCCTGAGGGAGAAGGGCCTCTGAAAGACTTCTGGTTTTCCTCATGGGGAGTTCACTTGCCCCCGAAGCCAAACACAGCACTGCAACTCTGCCAAATGCCTGGCACAGGAATTGCTTGATTTACAGGATTGTTTGACCTCATCACATACATCCACCATATTTCTAGGCTGATACAATTAAATGGGGCTATTTTAAACATTTTCTCCATATTCAAAATTTGTTCTGTGATTTACATGCATTAGCAAGAGCAGCATCAACTGTTCTCTGGCAGTAAAGTTGAGCATATTCCTGCTACTAATTCAGCACACATATCCCTGCCATTACCCAGGGAATGCAGTGATTAGGCAGCTTTCCAGTAAACAGTCCTTAAAACAGTTCATAAAAATTCCATTTAGAAAAAGCTTTGTTTCTTGCTTGAGAATTTGATAAGATATTGCAATAACTGCTTAGGGATATATTTCAAGTCTACCAAGTGAGTTAAATGCCATTTCCACACACACTATCATTGCTTTTGTAGTTTAAAATACTATAAAGTAGTTGTTGTGTACATATAAGATGCAATTAATTTGGGTGCTGCTTTTTTATAAACACACACTTAGAAAATTCTAAAAACATGCAATGAAAAAAGGTGAAAATGTCCATAAAACAGTCCACAAAAGGCAGATTCTCAAGTAGAAACCTCCTGGCATCATCTGAATCAGGACTTGCCCAGACCAAAAACTGTTCTTAGTAATGGAGAGAACACAGCCTCACAATGTCTATATTCTTTTGACATTCCACCTGAGGTAACACCCTTCGTTCACAGGTCCCAGAAATAGCCAGAAACAGTCCATTTTATAGACTGCAAGGAAATCAAAGAAATAATAAATTTTTGCCACAGTAATTCTTAGACTTAAAGCATCAGTTTGTTATCCACAAACGGAAAGCATTTAGCTTGTTTTAATAACATTCTATAAAAGCCAAGATTCAGTTGCAACATTTATTATCTGAAAGTGTTTTGGTCAAAATAAAAATGAAACTCAAAGTTATGATCCTTTTTTATGATAATAGCTGATACTTATTAAGCAATAATTTCTTGCTCTGTCCTATTTTATTTCCTCAAAAAAGCAACATAAACCAAAACACAATGTAATCTCATGTGTTCAGGCTCCATTTTTTACTTGTTGTTTTGAGAAAAGACTTTATAACAGCTTCATTGAAGGCTCTTTAAGAAACTAAATCTTTCTAGTTTAATAGAGTAACAAGCTGTATATGAGAGCATCAAATGAAAAGGAAAATGAGCTGTCACAATAAAGTCCTACTGAAAGCCTTAGTACAAACTGCATGACAAGCTAAAATAAAAAGAATTATTTTGTTCCTTTTGCTTTAACCAAAGTCTTAACATTTAGGACATGCAAACCACTGCCATTTTAGAGCCAATATCTTTTATAACTGGATGTAACTAGCCCTAGCAAACGTGGTAAAAATGGAAATGTTCTCAAATGGTCTTTGCACATGCACTAATCCATCCACACCACATTAGATGAATCTTGTAGTCCATAATACTTTACATGCTTACATAATGACTGTAATTCAGAACCTTGCAATCCAGTTTCCTAAGATAAATTAACATGACAAAATTATTCAACCTCCCTTTTCTTCTAAGGGTAAATGCAAAGCAGTTTGCAACTCACTGTAGGTTTAAATTTTAATCCAAGAGCTGATAGCTTGCAAGATGATTACAGTCTTTCCTATGTCAAAAGTTAACAGAGTCTATTTCAAGTTAGTGGCTCTAAAGCTCTAATAAAGTAATTATATTAGATGAATTACACTCTACACATAGTTACAACAAACTATTGCGTTATTAGGCACCTGTCTGAAAGACTTGGCAGTTTCACAGCGAAACACTATTCCAGTTAATGCACTTGGATGAGGTCACTGCCCTTCTACTATCACAGTCGGGGGTCTGCCATTGGCATATAATTCCAGATGGAAAATGCCAGCAATCTTAACCACTTCACAAAACAAGAGGTAAAAAGGGAAATGCATTAGTATGCTGTTCTTATCCCCTTTCAATTGACAGTTTTGCATGCTTAAAAAAACAAACTAGTTTTTCCATGACATCATTCAGCCTCAATACTAATGCTTTTCTTCAACGCAACTACCATGTACATGGATGTAAAACTTAACTTCTCCTTTGACAGAAGGAATGCCCAACTTTGCATGTTTTTCTTTACTCTGTTTCCTCAGATTATAATTCTAAAATCCTTTTTGATTTTTACACCATTTCCCTGGTTTAATTCTTCAGTGCTGTTAAGTGAAGCACCGCTCTCTAATCTGTGAAGCTACACTGAATTACAGCAGCTGAAAATCTGGGGGTTGCCCAGTATTTACAGCTTTTCTCCCCTCCTTGTTCATGGTTAGATTTTTAAATGCAGTATTTGGATTCATTAACAATTACAGTCAATTTTACTGGTATATAAATAATAGGTACAAAGCTGGGGCAAGCTCCCTCCAGCGGGTTTGACACTTCCTTCAGGAGGACTAGAATTCAACCCAGGGTTTCATTTTATGTTTGGCTGCTTTTAAAAGATTAATGCATCTTGAAAATGATGCTTGTCTTTAGGGTTCTTACTATGGACCTTACAGGCACTGTAAACTATGGAGTGGCCTTGTATTAAACAGCCTAATCCCGCTGAAGTAGAGAAGTCGTCCAACACTCATTCCACAGAACGGACATTTGGCCTCTGGAGTACAACAGCAACGAGAGCGTGAAAACGCAGCATTAACAACTGCTTCATAGCAAAGAGTAGATACGATCCAAATCTTACTATTTCCTGGGTAAGATCACAAGCCAAGAGAGAGTGAAAGCAAATGTTTTAGACTTGCAACCCATTTTCCTCAGGGTGAGACATCTGCTGATTGCAATGGGTTTCAGTTTAGAACTGAAGGCATGCTTTTTACACCATTGCAATTAGACAGATTCTGTTTGACACCCCTACTTTAAAATTAAAATAGCAGGGAAATGGGATAAATATAGGTTAAAATTAAAATGTTTAATACCTGCTTAGACCTTATTTTCAGATATCCTCCAAAATGATAGGGAACAGCACCAATGAAAACCATGTTTGCATTAACAGGCCCTGGATGGACTATCCCAGTTGGTTGATAAAACCACTAACACAGAGATGACGTGAGAGGTTTAGCAACACAGTGTTTAAAATTCCAGCAGAAGTCCTTCCACCAGAGTTTCACCCAGCTTTGGGAACAGACCTTCTGTTTGCATCATCAATTTCTTTGTTTTCCAGTTGAGTTGCCAAGCAGCAGGTAGTGCAGCATCACTAAAGACATGGAGCTGTAGCACAAAGCAGATTGCAGCTCAAACCATCAGAAACACCAAATGAAAGGCTGCTTTCTAGTTTTCTCAGCAGTCTGGTTGTGGCAGTCAGACCTGAAATTACTCATTGGAAGTGTTCTCTCTAGGGTCTGAGTCAACTTACGTATATTGGAATATATATATATAGCAAAATGATAATGAAGCTTCACAGAATGAATCACAGAACACCTGAGCTGGAGCACTCAGAATTCAGAAGGGACCTTAACGTCAGTCACCACCCTCAGTTATTTGGTTTGCCTCCCTTAACCTTTATTCTTGGCCTTTTCTCCCAGCTTTCTAACACCAACTGTGATATTAAATCATACTAATTAATCCAAATAATCACATGTGCTATGTATTTCTTCAAAGATGGGATAAATCCATACTTATCATTCCTAAAAACAACCACAGAGTAATTAAAACCAGACAACGCAACACTGTTGTTATAAATTATTGCCTACAGCCATGGGTGTTTCTTGATAGCAATGAACATGGAAGAGGAAATAACCCAAATCTCCTGGTCTGCACTGTTTGAACGCATGTTATAAATCACATTTTTCCAGTGTTCTATCCAACAGCAAAGATCAATATCCAATAGAGAGATCCTTAAGTCACAGACACACCCACAAATTCTGCTTATTGACCAACAGTCCACAAAAACATCACCAAAAAAATTCAAAGCAACCTTATAGGAGAGAAAATGAGGACTTAATAGGGGTTTAACATTAAGAATCCCATCTTCAAAATAATGCAAACTGATTTTAAAGCAAGGTTAGGTTTTTAAATGTTAAGAGCATAAAATTGAAGAATTAATTGAATTCACTGTCAGTTCAACATTGCTAATGTAAATTATAGATAACCGTATCGGATCATTCTAGACTAAATTAAGTGCTATCTATCATTATGACATTACTAAAGGCTTTTAAAAATTCTGTTGTTAAATGCAATCAACTTTAAATTCAACTATGTGTATTCAGTCAGTGTCTTAAGCAATGACGAAGCAAATATGTCTTAAGGTGGTAGTAGGGATTCATACCTCCACAACTTTTGATGTAAAACCTAAGTAAGTTGGAATTTGAAAAAGCAAATGAAGCTTTACTGCATTTTGCCCACAAAGCTCTTCCTTCCTTTACCACTGGTCTCCACTCATTAGATCAAAGCTCACCAAGTATTAACTCCTTTTGAGACCAACCAGCATTTTCAGCCCGATTTAAAATTCACTGAAGGTAATGCAAATTACTTCTGCCAACTTCTGTGAGGCCTTCTACAATCTCAGAGCTCAACAGCTACAAGGAGTAGGACCGAGAGGGTTTGACCAACTTTGCTGATGCTGAGCATATCACCTGGCAATCAAACATCTTTTGGAAAAGATCAGAGATGATTACTTATACACAGCCATCTCTGCTCTGAGATTACTTGCTGTACAATGGAAAAAGCAAAAGTATGTGAAAATACATATGCCTGTACCTGACTTATACACACTGATATTCATATATTTAAAAAGCCTGCGATGACTTCTCAAAACTCACTGGGAATGACAAGCAACAGTGATTTCAGCCAAACTGGTACTTACACATCCTCTTGGCTGTGGGCATTCTGGGTCACGTCCATTTCTTTTACCATTTTTCCTGTCATGTAAGTGAAAGTGACACTGACATTTGTTCTTTGAAAAACTTACTGTTATCCTCCTTGTTGACAGCATTACTCTACCACATGATATTTTGTGTTTATTTTCCAAGCAGTTGCCAATAATAGTGTCTACACCTGTCATATGTCTACACGTCAACTGATATCTACCCATTGCACTGGAAGATCATGATCCTTAAAAGAAACTTCCTTTTTAAACCCTGAAAAGATATTCCCAACACAGTCAGTAGAATCTGAAGGTATCAGCTATTAGGAGTAAGAATTGATGACCGCAATGTAGTCTAAGTACAACATCACACCTCTTACTCAGAAGAATTTAAGAACTGAAAAGTCTCCTCTATTCCAACTGTGCTGATGCCTGAGATGGCCACCTAAATACAGAGACTAGGCAAGAATAAGGGAGTGAAGGTAGGTATTTATTTGAAGGGCCTTCAAGGTACACCCTGGGGAGCTAAAAGGCTACACCCAAGATGGACGCTCAGTCACGAGTTCTTCACACTTTTATAAGTGTGGTCCATTTGCATATCAGGATCAATTCTCCAATTACAACCCCAGTTAATGATGTGACTACCCCAAGTTTACCCCCCCTTCTTAAGATGCTCGTTGACACATTTTGGGGCCTGGGAAAATCTGGGTGTCCTTGGAGAGCAGGCCTGGAGAGGCTTTGTTACGTCTAACTAGCATGACAGAGCAGTAGTTAACAGGCTACAAGAAACTTCAGAGTTACATATTAGGCAGTACAGGACTTGAAAAATATAAAAGTTAAAACCTAAGGCATCAGCACTAGTCCTTGACCACGTAATTTCCATCTCCTGCACTGGCCACTGACAGCTTTTCAACACAAAGTACATTAAGCAATCATCAACTCATTAAAGTTTGACTGTTGAACATTGCCATTAAGTATTAGCAAAAATTAGACACAATTAGTTTTGCCTGAGGGCAGGTAATGCTCCTAATCATAATTCCCTCACTCCCACATTTTAGGTGTGAAAGTATATCTTTTGACAGACCTGAGTTTGCTTCCATCATAAAACAAACAGGGTAAATTCCTTCAGCTGCATCCTACAGCAAAGGGTTCAGAGCTCTCTTTCTTTGGGGGAAGCAGAAGGCTGGGCAAGTACAGGTGGGGTTGCTAAGGATGCAGAGACACTCTACACAAACACTATATGGATATGTTAGACCTCTGAACAGCTCAACTCCCATGAAATTCTGGAGCTCAAGGCACAGTTCACTAATAAATTGTATGGATTATGCAGTATTTTCTTGAGGACAAATGTACTGCTGGCTTCTGAGGGAGAAACTGTCAGACCCTTTCTGTGCTCGTCAGTTTGCAGTTTTCACACCTTCCAGTGGCTGATGTGAGGCAGTCCCTGCAGTACAACTTGGTAGCATAGAACATAACTAGCCTGGGATAGACACCACAGAGAGCAGAGAATTTCACCATTGAACTGACATTTAAGAGTACATTTAAATGGCTTGTGCAGTGACAACTTTCTAATATTCTTGCTCTATTATTTTTTTAGATTACGTGTCCAAACTTTCAAAATACAATATCCAAAATACAGAAAATACTTTTGCAAGACTGCATTTCTCCCCAGAGTTAATGTTAGGATCAGATCAGCTGCAAAGCTACTGATATTCAGACGTAAAACTTTTCAATTGAAGGTGACTCTTGTCTTGGACAAAACTAATTAAGTGCAACAAATTTCATACATAGATCCCAAGGCTGGCAAGTGTCCCCTAAAGTCATACTGAAGAAACCTAAGCGAAATAAATACTACCCTTCTTGGTCCTTTTCACGTACTCTTTTTGCCCATCCGTTGCAAGAGAAAAGGAAATGCCCATGTGTCCTGCTGGCTGAAAAATATACCTACACATATCTTCAGTCAGACATGGTTTTGATAACAGAAGTAATCTATAAAATGTCCCTGTTTGGGTATAGCAAAGAAAATAACATCTTCCAACAGTGTCCACCATGACCTTAACCACTTCAGGAGATAATTTAGAGACAAGAGCATTTAAATGACTGTATACACTCAAATATAATGTTTTTGCTCCTCACCATATCCCTAAGGTGCAGATTGCTGCACCTTGTGACAACATCACGGAGATGGGCCACTAAAAACCTACCCTTTATTTTTTACCTTCTATTAACAAGAGTATGCAAGGTTTTATGTGCTCCCAAATACATACAACACAACAGAAACACATTTCATAAAATATTTCAATACAAATTCAATAAATTTACATTCTTGATGTCTATTCCTGCTATCTCGTGAAAAGGCACTTTCCTCTTCTAAGGAAAGCACACAGTAAGCAGTATTTCAGATTCTGCGTTTAAGAACTCCATCATTAAGAGGAATTATTTATCTGCTATTTTCCACAACTTCCTAAGAAAGTATAATTTATATTACACACTGATATTATTTAGATTGAAAAGGACTATTTTCAGCATCAAAATTGTGTAGTGATCTCAGTTTTGTCCTTCTATTTAGTCCCTTTAAACTCACATTAAAAGAATATTTAAATGCATAGACGGAATATTTTAAATGCAAAAACTATGGCAAACACATGGATACAAATGTACAACAAAAACTTAGCCTGCCAGGCATATATGCAATATTTGTCTCTGTCTCTTAGATTAACTGTGCAATTTAATAAACACAAAACTGGCATGAAAATTATGGGCATTGTATATGAATGCTCTTGTAAATTAGGTGACACAGCAAACAAATCAAAGTGAAAATACAGCAAGAAAAAGAATAATTGGAAATATTAACATAAAGCAGACTGCAAAAATGTATTCAGGAAATCCTAACAGTTGCTAAGGGGAAATGGGAAATTACCAGCTGTGCTTTTAAGGAACTATGAAATGTTTTAATAACGTGTGTGTGTGTGTGTGTGTGTATATATATATATATATCTTAAAGATACAGAAACAAGAATGGGGGGAACAAATTTTGAAAACACCTTAATCTATCTTGATAATGTTGAAAGGCAGAAGTCATTAAAACAACAGAAAACCCACAAAACCAATAGCCAACATGCAAGAAACAATACTAACAATTAGTATATTGATAACAGATATTAGTTTTCCTTAAGAACATAAGTGTATCATCAGGCAATAGTTCCATTTAACCCCATCAGAAAATGAAAAACACTAATTTTTAATAAATTTCTACGTAACAGTTGAACTAGTAGATACTGAACCTCTCTGAGCAGAGGTAAGCAAGGCATGAGCAATACAGCATTACTCATCTCATGAAGGCCATTATGACCATGAAGAGCTGTGACAAACCTGCAGCAAGCAGAGGATATGGCTCTAAGACATGGACACCACCAGGATTAACTGCCATCTGAGTCTAAACCACAAGGTTCAGAGAGCTTTGCTCCCCAGACTATCATTTAAGCTCTACAGAATCTCTTAATTTGTGGATTTATGCATAGATTCACAGAAAATACAATTCCCTTCTTTAAAAAGTTGTATACAAATACGTAAAAACCTATATACAGACCCACCATCACAATCTGGTCATATCAATGTTGCCCTGAGCATACCATCAACATGTAATTTTAGAGTATATTCAAGTTACACTGGAAATGAGCATGAGAACCCACAAAAAATCCTGCCAAATTTCGGGCATTCCTTGAATGCTAGAAAACTAAATTATTTTCCAACCTATTATCAACTATATGAAAATAGAGAGTGATATTCCTTCCAGCCAGAAGAAAACGTTTATATTTGTTTTCCTCAAAACTGCAACATTGAAAGCACATTTATTCCCCCAAATGCAAAATAGCCTCCTACCTTGAACAATCCGTTCAGCGTGTTGCTTTTCAAATCAGTATATGATAATTTTTTTTGACAGATCACTAAATAACCTGGAGAAGCCAGTGCTTCAGCAGTACAGGACAGTTATTGCCTCTGACACCTGACTCCAGCAGAGGAATTCCTCGCAATGAACCGAGAGTAACTAACCCACGCTTCCATTGACTACAGCTGACAGTCAGCACTGCCAGCTGGATACATCATACACTTCAGAGATGGAACTAGAGCACCACACTGCAGAGGACATCAGCAATAGTATTTGTACAGCTAGAGGAACATGACTGGCAAGATACAAACCATATCAATAAGAGAGCTTAAACTGCTGTTGAAAAAGTACTAACTGAGTCTACACAATCCAGGATTTTTGCAGAGCAAGACTGGTTTCACACAGCTAACTTGAAAAGCCATCCTGCTGCCTGATTGCAGACCTGGTGAGCCACTTCACTTGTGCTCTGTTACATGCTCTTATCACTAAGGGCCTTTTTCAGTCTTCTGCTTCTGCTTTCAGCACTGAATTCATTTGGATTGTACAAACAAGTCAATGCTTTTTTATTTCCAACACTCCACTATGAAAATAGTTTTCCAGCATTTCAGTAACTAAAACAAGGAACTAACTGTATTCTAAAAGTATTTAGGAAGTATTTTAAAAATGTATTTAAGTCTAAATGACACAGAAAGCGAGCATTCCCCAACAGCTAACATGTTCTGGTAACTTTGTGACTCTTTGTTCATTTTATCAGTTGATTATTTCACAAAACAGAACAAACCCTTCCAAATTAGCCAGCAGACCCCTGGGCTAACACACACAGGAAGATGGATCTACAAGATGAACAAATGCAGCATCGCACCAACATTACTTTACTGCTCCTTGGACTACTTGATCCCTGTCAGGACAGCAGTCACAAGCCATTCCTAAATCTCTACACCCATTCTCCTAGCACCTTGATTGCCCGTGCTTTTCCTCTATTCCATGGGGTATCCTCTCAGACAACTGAGAACCAACACATTTGACAGAAACAGAGTATGCTTCTGCTATGTTTTCAATCGACTTCAGGAGAAAAATGATTGGCAACTTTATTAACATATTACATTCCACTGCTCCCAGGCTCCCAAGTTGCTTTATTATTTTGGCATCATTCACCCTGAATAAAATTGGGAGCCAATGTAATTTATAATGCAGTTAAAGACAGTAGACATGCACATCAGGAGAGTTCCAACACTCCAGTTAGCTACCTAAAATCAGACTGTTATAAATACTCGCTAGAGATACCTCCTATTACAGAGAGGAAGAAGATTTCTCAGAAAAGCTGATAGAAATGCAATATGCAGCACCAAGGGACATAGTTGCATTCAGAGAAGCTCCTCCCTAAGTGCTTTGCACAATATCAGAGCTGGATTCATAGCCCAGGTGCCACTACTGCAATTTTCAATATTTGGCCGGAGTTATACTATGCAGATGGCATTTCTGGCAGATTCTAGCTGAAGACACAGATTAACCAAACTAAAGCAGAGATATCATACTACTGTATTTACATCTAATGCCTCAATGACATGGCCTGTGGCATAAGAGTCATCAAGAAAAGGACCGTGACTTCTTTTTCCATTGCAGAATACTGATTAACAGTTCACTACAAACTAGAAAAGTCTCAGTTACCCCAGCATAAGCAGAATACTGTCTCTTCCTTGTAGAAGCATCTGGCTGTCACTCCCACTGGCCCCTACGGAAAGCCACCTTTGTATAACCATTACAAGCCACATCACAGGCTCCAAGCAACAGGCACTGTGGAGCTGCAGCAAAATTCTTGGACAATAAAAACATCAAAGTCAGATCAAGTTAAAAGGGTACCAGTACCAGTTGCAGGATGATAGCTACCATTAAAGAAGAAATTGTTCCATAGGCATTAAGAATCCTATAATGGCTCACAGGGGGAATTAATAGAACAAGAGAAAAAAGATACCAAGTTACAGGTCTGATTTACTGGACTTTTCAGTAAGGTTCATAAGAAAATTGTTTTGTGCAGAAGATCACAGAACAGCTTAACTCAATATAAAGGGAAAACCTGACAGAACATTTCCCTTTCAAAGGCAGACAGCTGTATGTGGCAAGTGGAGCACAAGTCTGGGTATAACACTGTAATCACATTAACTGTTGGATGCAGAAATGCTTTTGAAGCTATGGCTTTCAGACTTTCCCCTCTACATTTGGATCCTTACAGTTTTTCACCACCAATAGTATGCAATTAATCACATATTGCAGTAGGAATAAAGTTTTCGAGAAGTCATTGCAAAACCTAAATATTTAGAAAAGTTCCATGGGAAAGCCCACGCATATCATGTATTCATCACCGGCTTTTACAAAACACTTATAAATGCAATAGACACTAACACATTATCAGGTAAGACTGTGAGGAGCCAATTCAGTTTTGATTTGCCTCAACAACGCTTGTCAGAGGCACGTGGGGGAGGGATCGCACATGTGCCACACGCAGGAGGCAACTAGAAGCCTTGTCTCTGGGAGGACTTTGCCTGGCAACCAGTTCACATCTCACATGGGACAGGCAGCAGGGGAACACCAAGGTCACTGTACCCTCCAGAGACACTCTCCAGTCAGATGGTGAAAGGTCTCTACCAATGGACTGCAGCGGGACACTGGACTGGGCCAATGGTCTCCTGCCAGCAGGCAGACTTTGGGAGGGGCCAGGGGCCATGAAAAGTAACTGCACCTCAAGCTCCTGGGGCTTTTTGGGTCTTATGCTTTTGGGGGGTTTTTTGAACTTGCTTTTTGAGTGTGAGCTTTTGGCTTGGGGATTTTTTAAGACTATGTTCTTGCTTTGGAGGCTTGGTGGTCCGGGGGGCTTTTTGAAACTTGCTTTTTGAGTCTTACGCCTTTTGCCCTGGCCCCAGCCTGCCTTTTGGTTCTCCTACCCTCATTGGCTCTTGCTCGCCCTTGCGCCTGTCCTGCCTCCCCGTGTCCCCGAGCAACGCCCTGCCTGCTTCATCTCTGGCTCCGTGCCTGGGCCACCTGCGTCCAACCCTGCCTGGCTCCGAGCCAGCCCGCTGCTGTGATCCTTGCCGCGACCCTGTCCAGGCCTCTGGCCCTCCTGCCCGAGCACCCCCTCACCTCGTGTCCGGCTGCCTGTCGCCGCGGGAGCCGTCCCCAGGCAGGCAGCGTGCCCAGCTCCCCCCGTGGACGTCGACAGCACCCCCGACCTCCGGTGGTAATGCGCTCTTTTTCTCTCTCTCTCTCTCTCACCCCCCCTCCCCATTCCTTTCCCATTTTCCTTCCTCCTGCTCTCTTTTCTAGCCCTCTTTAGCAGGGTAACTCCTTTTCCTTTTGCTTTTTTTGTTACCAATAAACAGTTCTCAGATACAACGTTTGTCTCGGTTGGCTTTATTTCGTTCCTGAAATTAATTCCATCCAATTCCAGAAGAACTCACAGTTTCCCACAGTGGAACACAACAGACTCCGAAAAGTTTTGAATTTAACATTAACGTGCTACATTTTTTTTTTTGGCACAGGAAGGGATGCATTCATTGTATTTTCACATCAGTATTTTATGTCAAACACCCTTTCATCATATAAGCCTTAAATCGAATATGGACTAGAAGGAAGATAGGTTCTGTTTGGACAGTGTATGAAGGTGTAATTAAAGGAAAATTGCTGCAGACAGGAAACAGCACTTGGTCCCAGTAACTAAAAGTCACATATACTTAAATCTAAAATCACTGATGCAATTCAAGTTCAGGTAATTTCACTAAATTTCAAAAAACCCTTTTATCAGAAAAGCAAAATAAACTTCTGGCACTCAATTCTGTCACCCTCAGTCTAAGGCATCAAAGCAGAGACCAGAGGCCGGCACAGCAGCAAAGAACATCTGTCCAATTGGTCACATCCAAGTGACTAAGTGACTCAATGCTACACTGAGCAGGACCAACAGAGATCCTGAAAATCTCTGTACACTGGTTTTGTATGGAAAAGAAAAAAAATCAAATTCTGAATCTTGTCCTGCTAAGGTTTATATGCTGGAAATACTATTATACTCTAGAAAATAAAATTCTATCACATGACAGTAATTTCACATACTTTAAGTGAGAAACTGATAAATAACTTAATTAAAATTAACATACTAAGTATATTAATACCCACATTACAATTAATTTCATCACCACACACTTCTGTGCTCATGTCTCCCAGCACCCATAAGTAAACACAGAACTAGTGTATCCTTCAGCCAACAACATTTTCGTTGGAGCTGCAGAAGCCAGGCTTGTCCCTGTAACAGGAAGGGCTACAACGCATCCTGACACAGCAGGGTTGTTACAAGCCTGTTTTAAAGGCAGCTGAAACTGTGATGGATCATGTGAGCATGAAAACACCTGCTGACACTGACATGGAAGACTAAGACCTATTCCTGAGACCACACAAGTTTTCTTCAAATTTTGAAATACCTTTCCAGTATTTGTAGACTATTGCTTAGTATGCTGAAATCACAGGTTTTTAAACTGCTTCCAGTTGTCAGCTACAAAACTCTACTTTTTTGCCTCAATAAATTATTTCATCTTAACTACGCCTTTTCATACTGTTTAGTTTTTTATCTCAACCACTCCTATTTTATTTTGAAGCTCCATAATTGTGAATATAAACAGCTCTAATCTATTTAATGAGTCATCGTGTTATTTTAAAGTTAATTCTGTGCTTTTCCAGTTCTCTATGACATTTTCCTTTAGGCTACAGAACACTGAATATTCTAGCACCAGATAAGTACAGAAGTAATTGAATATTAGTCTGCCTGCTTGTGGGCAGGGTACTAAGTGGCATGAAAAGATATCTATGAGCAGAAAAATGAAAAATGTTTTATCACTGTGCAAAGCTAGTCAAACAAAGTTAAACTGGTTACTAAAAGAAAAGGATTCTTAGCGCAGTTATTAAAATTTGATTTCATTCACCTTCAATACCCTACTACTGCATATGTTTTCCAGTTTTCCGAACCAGTGCAATAAGAGAATAGTTCGCGGACACGTTAGGATGGACATGGAAAAAATTGATCAGATGTCTAAATCCTACAGAGTTAGTCCTCAGTCCTGTAGTAAGGTACACTCAGGAAAATCCAGTGCTCAGGTGAAGCCTGTGACAGTTAACAAAGCTCCTCAAGCTTATTACAAAGTATGATTTTACAAGTACTAATTTCACATTAGATTGAAAATTTGGCACTCTGCTTGAAGATTTAATTCTATCTTCAAAAGCATTTAGTAATAAACTAAGTATTACTCTTCCTTTTCAAAACATGGGTGACTAATTAATGCTCACAGTTCTCACAGTTTGGATTCAGCCAGCAGGGAAATGAACACAGCTAAATGCAATCTTTCAAATTAACAGGCTCTCTCTATAAACTATAAAATTATTCTTTAAACAGAACTACTGTTTTATTACTACTGGGATCTTAGGTTCATTATGTTCTCATAATGCTCTCAAACATATCTATTAATCTGCATAATTACAACAGGCAAGAATTAATTTCAAACAGATGCAATAAGTTGCTTATTCATTCTTGATTTCAGCAACAATTTTCACTACAGATATTTATATTTCAAAGAACATTTCCAATGCGTAGTAAGACTTATGTCTTATTCCTAACATCACAAGTGTAGTTGCTAACACAAATAGCAAATGTAACTTAAATATCAAGTGGACCAAGTACCTAAGTCCGAAACTCCACAAAAGTCAATGTTTCCACTGAATTGAAATAAAAACCTCAGGTTGTTGTTTTTTTTCTTTTCATCTAAAAGCAAATAAATGAGTCTAAAAATTCTCTAAGCTTAAAAGTCCAAGTTTTCCTAGATTTCTTCTGATATTTCCTGGTATTCATTTCCCCACATGCACAAACACCAGTGCACCCTTGAAAGGTGAAGACTCCTTTACCCTCACAGTGAAAGACGCAATTATAAATTCTGTCATGTATGACAACGAATGCAATTCTGCTATACTTACAAAGAACTTTTACAGTTTAGTTCTCAGCTGGGAAAGATGTCTTTTTTGGGATAGGGGGTGTTTTTTTCCCAATCCTGAATTCATTTTAGCTCAGTCAAACTCAGAAACAGCCACAGGGAAAAGTGAAAAGCTTGGCAACACCCAAGATCCTTCACACATGAACTATCAAATATTTTGTGTCCAAGCTCTATTGAAACACATTATTCCCCAACTTGCTCCTCAAACCAAGGACAAATACCAGGAAGATACTACTACTACAACTTTCTCCTCCCTTGCCTCTCTCCCCAACTTTACTAAATGCATTTATATAGGTATTACACATTAAAATACATACTAACACTTGCACAAGAGTTGAAGCACAACAACACTGATATGTGAGGTGGTACAATACCCTTTTGGTCCGCAAAGCTATAAAGTGCTTTGAACGCAACATGTAAAGGGGAAGTTGGGAACAAGAGAAGAATGAAACTCAGGTTATTTGTGCCCTAGATCCAATTCACTTTTGCTGGCTTTGAGAAAGCCACTTACATGGTCAAATGCTTATGGTTAAGTATTATTAACAAACCATCAGTAAACTACAACATTGCAGAAACAGACAATTTGGTTAGAAAGGTGATATAAACTATCCCTCAGGCGAACCCCAGAGAGAGCAAAGGCAGGCAAGCCTTAGAATGCCTCTGCGTCTCCTTGGAGCGAATCCCACTCAGCCCAGTCAGCTCCGGACGCAGTCGGCTGCGGGGGCCAGCCTCTGGACTCCGGGAGACCAGAGGTCTGGCTCGTGGGTCCTTCCACAGGACCGCTGTGATGGAGGCAGGCGGTGGAGGGAGGAGGCAGACTCAGATCTGGGTGAAATCTGGAAGTTTACTGAGCCCTCGGACACGAGACCCCACCTCCCAGGAATGCCCAGCTCTGAGCGAGCTCAGAAGGCACTTGCAGGAGGTTTTATGGGAGGGTGGTAGCAAGGGAGGGATCATAGGGACAACCAATCAGAGGAGGGAAGGGTACGGTGAACAGAATGAAGGGCGCATAGGGGAACCAATCATGGGAGAAGAAGGGAGGGACCTTTTTCCTTTGGCCAGTCACACGACGCCCCAGCCAGAGCTTTCTAGAAGCCTGGGAGGGGTACCAGCACGATTGGCAAGGGCCAGGGAGGAGACAAAGGAGGGAAGTAGGGTAATTGACAGAGAACTGAGAGGATACAAACTGGGTAAATACACAAGTACAAAACCTGAGGGGAGACCCGGACTAAACCAAACAAAATCACACTCCCACATTAGAATACTTAGGTTTAGTCCATACACATATCCCAGTACTCAAAACACCAAACCATTCACAGTCTTTAGTGGTCAAGAACCGAAATTACATGTTGTAAGTATGAGGAAAAGAGGACCAGTAAGTTAGAAAACAACCACACCTTGATAGCTCTTTGGCCTGGACTGTTTCCATCATTCTCAACACTCCAGTCAAATAATTTCTGTCTTTGCATTCTTCCTGTTTTACTTTGTGGGCTGAGAAAAGCCCCTGGCATCTTATATGATGTTTTTTTCCAGAGGGAAACTGAATTAGTGTCTGTTGTTGGTGATGTTTCTGTGATGAGAACTGTAGTTGGGAGTTAACCAAGATCTTGTAATGAGAATATTTTTTCAGTGTAATCTACTTGCTTAGTCATTATTTCAGCCTGTCAATTTGCATTGAGAAGAAAATATAAGGAAATAGGATACATTGAAACAGTGAACCAAATAATGTGGGGGAAAGAAGTCAGAGCTGAAAAAGGAACATGTAATTATTGACTGCAAAGGATCAAGCCAGGATTATTTTTCTCCTCCCTCCCCTTGTATTTTGGTTTACGATTTAAGAAAAAAAAAATCAAGTAAATATTAGGTGCTGTGTCTGTACAAGAGGGATAAGTTAATCATTCAGTTAATCCTTACCATCACCTACAAACAGTTTAATGATTTGATAAAACAATAATAGAGTTTCTAGAGCAACTTCCATAACACAAACTTCGTAAGTAGCTCATAAATATTGAAAAGCCTTACATTTACATAGAAAGCTAGGTAAAGTAAATCAAAAATTCATTTAGTGTCCATCCAGAGGACCAGAACCAAATTCTTCACCTCCTCCATCAATATTGACATGAAACAGAATTATTTGTGACTGATCCAGGTGTTTCTTTCCACATAATATCAGTATGGGGTGGTTGCCCACCCTCATCCCCTAGGCTATTTCTGCAGTCTGTCATTCAACGCCTGCTCTTATGAAATACATAAAATTAGTGAAGTTTAACCATGGCTGAAGTTGAACGCCATAGCTATACACGTCCTTTCAATTTTCCTCTTACTATTTTGTGTACATAACTCATGCTATTTACTAAATTCTGTTCCAAATTTTGAAGGATTTTTGTGTCTTAGATGTTGTCTCTACCTCAGTTTTACAGTTCCTCATATTTATTTTTCCCCCCTCTAAGTAAAACAGCTATGTATTTATTTAAATACTTATATGCTTAATACTTAACTATTTAATTATTCTCATCTCTCTATTTAGCAGCCTTTTTGAATAACACCCTTAGTCATGCTTGGTTTTTTTACACTAGGGCCACAGAATATAATTTACAGTCTTTTCTTGATAGTATACACAATTTTGTCATTGAATATATTCAGAACTACTGTTATTCTGCTACAGAAAACATGGCATGTCAGGGAAACCATGGTGTACGAGTGCTTTAACAAAAGAATCACTAACAACTTTGTGTCTCTTTCTTAGAAAAACAATGAAATACGCATTTTATATACTCAAAACCACTTCTCTCCCTTTCCCTTCTTCCCCAGCCTTTCCAATGTCACAGATGTAGCTGTAACAAACTATATAGTACTGACAAAGGTTTATTCCTAACCTCATATAAAGCAGTCAGCGCCAGCTCCCCCAGAAAAATCATTCTGTTCAATGCAAAATGCACTGAGGTCAGAGGGAAGATGATACTTCCACTAAAATAAATAAATAATTTCTCTTACTGCATTTCTCTTTACAAGAGACAAAAGTCCTATGTTATCCAGCACATTCTTTGAAAGCTTTACCAAGAGGGCTTCCCAGTTGTCAGTCACAGTACAACATGACTCTCCAGAGACATTACAGAAGGTAACTTTGTTAATAATTTATCAGGTGCTGTTGATATGAGACACACTTCAGCATACTGAGTCTTGTTATTACTCTTCATTATCAAGAAGCTTTTATCTGTTCTCAAACTGGGACAACTGTGTTGCAAAGTCTCCATCCACCATCACTGATACAATGAAGTTAACTAAACACGATCACATCACTCTTGAAGATCATCTTAAATGAGAGCTGAACAAATGCTTGCAATTTTAAAACTGAGCTGCCAAAGATACAAATAGACCAATAGGCAGATGGCTATTTGGTTAGTTTTGGAAGGAATAAGACAACTCCTCTCCTACAGTGAGCTCAGGAAGCTCACTCCTTCAATTAATAAGCTGGCAGGGGACCACAAAATTGCTGGAATATTCTCTTTAAACTTTAGTCTCAGTTGAGGAATCCACTAGGGAATAACCACAGGGCATCATGCACCAGCATTAAGTACAATGGGTGACATATGCATACAAATTATATTTGCAATAAACAACAGACATGAATTTCTTACCAGCTCCTTATGATATCCTCAAATCCATCTTCCCTGCAAGCTACAAAATGCCTTTTTAAATGAGATGACAGGAAGACATATGAGAGCCACTCCTCTTTTAACTGAGTCTGGGACTGCCCGATTGCAATTTTTATCTGGTTGTATAAAAGGGACTAACCTTTGGTGTATTCATAGGTTACTGTTCATTAGCACTGTCGTTTTTATGAAAGTAAAATTTGTTCCTCTCTATGTGTAAATTGCCCTAAGGCCTTTGAGGCTTTAATTCATTAGGCATTTTATAAGCATAACTTCTCCTTTCTTGAAAGCCTTTTCAAGGTACCAGGCTTTACAAACTAGAAGAAGCATTGAGGCCCATCTCCATATACCCAGGGTGAAAGCATAAACACATGCTGACATTCAGCTTCACCACTAGTGTGTCACTCAGTGATGCCTCTTAACATGAATTTCTTATCAAGGAGTGATGTGCCTTATTTCTGGTTTAGTTCTAACGAATAAAAACGCAAGTGCTTGAATATTCTCAGCTCAGTCAAAAAAGGGAGGATCAAGCACCACCTATCTCATTCATTACAAATCATCTATTTGAGGAATATTACATAAAGAAAGATGAGCTAACAGAAAAGTCCTCACACTTTTAGGTAATTTTTTAATTGTAATTTTTCATCTTGCTTGGTTTTTAGGGTGGGTTATTTTAGGGCCAGATTTGTGTGGTTGTTTTTGGTTTGGTTTTTCTTGTGGGTTTCTTTTTTTTTTTTTTTTGGTTGGTTGGTTGGGATTTTGTTTAGCTGGTTTGGAATTTTCTGTGGTTGGTTTTTTGTTTGGTTGTTTTGGGGATTTTGGTTGATCTTTTGGATGGTTGGGGTTTTCTTGCTTGGTTTGGGGATGTTGCTTGGTTGGTTTTTTGGTTCGTTGTTTTGGGAATTTTGGTTAGCTGGATTTTTGTTTGGTAGGTTTGTTATTTAGTTGTTCTAAGGATTGCGTTTGGTTGGATTATTGGTTGTTTTGGGCATTTTGTTTGGTTGTTTTGGAGATTTTGGTAAGTTTTTTTTTTTTGATTGATTTTTTTTTGGTTGGTTGGTTGGCTTTTTTGGTTAGTTGCTTGGGAATTGTATTTGGTTGGCTTTTTGGTTGGTTGGATTGGGGATTTGATTAGTTTGTTCGGTTGGTTGAATTGGGGAGTGTAGTTGGTTTGTTGGTTGGTTTCTGCATTGGTTGGTTTGGGGGTTTTGTTTACTTGGTTTGTTGGTTGTTTTGGGGAGATCGTGTGTGGTTGGGTTTTTGGTTGGTTTGTTTGTTTGGGGGGATTTTTGGGTGGTTGGTTTTTTGGTCAATTTATTTTGTTGAGTTTGGTTGTTGTCTGGTTGGTGGGTTTGGGGGATTGTGGTTGGTTAGTTTTTTAGTCTGCTGTTTTAGGGATTTCGCTTGGATGGTCTCTTCATTGGTTGGTTTGGGAAGTGTTAGGTTGTTTTTTCAGTTGGGGTTTTGGATTTTTGTTTTTAGGATTTTGGGAGGTTGGTTTTTTGGTTGGTTGTTGTAGCAATTTTGGGTAATTAGGTTTTTGTTGGTTCATTTAGGGATTGTGGATGGTTTTTTTGGTTGGGTGTGTGGTTGGTTGTTTTGGGGATTGTGGTTGGTTTCTTGGTTATTTTGTAGATAGCATTTGGGTGGTTTTTGGTTGGTTGGTTTGGGGATCATGGTTGGTTTTTTTGTTTGCTTGGTTTTGTAGTTGGTTGGTTTGAGGATTTTGGTTTGTTGGTTGGTTGGTTGTTTTAGGGATTTTGGCTGGGTATTTTGGCATTTTGGTTGGTTGGGTTTTTTGGTTTCTTCATTTGTTGATTTTATTTGGTTGGTTGGTTTCTTGGGTTTATGGTTGGTTGGTTTGGGGAATAGGTTTGCTTGTTGTTTTGGTTGGTTTGGGGATTGTGGTTATTTGGGTTTTGTTTGGCTGTTTTGAGGATTCTGGTTGGTTGGTTTTTTGGTTGGTTGTTTTGGATATTGTGTTTGTTTGTTTAAGATTCAGTACTATTACATGTAAATAGTAGAATCAAATCACATGAAATAGACATACCTATTCAGAAATTCACAACACATTTACTGCTAAATACTACTTGTATCAAAGTAGCCCAAGCCCAGGCACCTGCAGCACTGACACAGCACAGGCTGGAAAACCCCTGGCCGGCATGGCAGCATCACTCTGTATTTCGTGACGATATAACTGAGCCCTGATGAGTGTTCAAATAAGTAAAACCCTGCTTCAACTCTTAGCTTAGAAAACATCTTTCCGAAGTATTTCTAACTGCGCAAAGCACTCAAAAAATTATCTTCCATGGCATCATTTTTTTTTCACAGTGAGCATCAGGAGGATGCAAGAGGACAGGACCAACTCTTCATGCACAAAGCTGAAAACAACTGTTTCATCTCAAATTTCTGTTGCCAAATTGCTAACAAGCCTCTTTGATCTCACAGGCTAAGAACTATTGAGGACCAGAGCTATCAGTGCTGACTATATGACCTCAGCTCCATGGATACTCATAGCTCATAGAGGATATAAATTAATGAAATAATCTTATAAAAGCTCAAATTTAAAACTGGTATGATTTATCAGTCTTCTAAACAGTCTTTACAGTAACCTGATTCTCTAATAAAAAACATGCACATTTTGTTATTTCTGTGGATACCCAAGAGACACAACTCAGCTGCAATGCTGTTCTGATGCTATGGTTGATTGAGACGCTCTTTGCCTGGGTTCGTGCTATGCCAGGTCAGCTGCAGCCTCCCTACCCTGAGACTAACACCCCACAAAAGCCTTAACAACAGTAAATAAAGGGGAAGGCAGATGCCCCAAGTTTTCAGTTTCATACTCTGTGTCCAAAATATCTGGCTTCTTATACATTTTGCAGCTTTCAGAAAGTACCTTCCATTGCAACATATATTTCAGCCCCCAGAAGTTCAAGCAATTGAATGATCTCCAAAACTGAGGAAGAAAATAAGTGAATAAATTTTGACCATGGTGTCTGCTAAAAGCAGTATCAATAAAGGAGCATACTGGTTTCCTGAATATTAACCATTAACTTGGCAATTAACAATTAACTTATTAGACAATAAAGTATTTTTAAAGATAATTTTCTTGAAGCTGTCACAATACATCAATAAGCCTAAAATTAGCATTCTTACACCAAAAAGGGTGGTGACTACAGTCTCTATCTGGTTTGTAACTATGACCATGGAAAAGAAGCATTAAAGTGTCTTGTCCTAGCTATACAAATGGCAGATGGTTTTCAAGTATTACACATTGAATTTTAAATTTTTATATTAAATATTTCTATGAGTTTTTTAAGCCAGCTATTAAGAGACCAAATAAACGGCTTATTTTGAGTACAGAATTTCTCAGAACCTTGATGGTGGCACTTCCAACAAATGCCATTCTAGTTGTTGCACAAATCACCCAGACACTTGAGATATCCACATCTGCCTTGACCTTCCACTCTATGAAAAAGCAGAACACCACTACATTCAGCAAAGCAGAACTTCATGGAGTTATTTCCATGTCTTTAATCTGACTTTTCCTGTGCCCTAGTGTTATATACAAAAGGATGCAAAGATCTAAGCAAACAAACTGCAACACATTAGGTTTATAATCCCATCTTTGGAAGTTAAGATCATCATTAGCTGATGGTTATATAAGAATAATTACAAGTGTTTTATTTGGTCAGATTTAAACATAAATTTTCAAAATTTTCATAAAAATGAAAAATTACAGCACAATTAGATACCAAATCTAAGTAACACTCTGCTAAAAAAATTTTAATTAAAGAAGGAGATACTTAAAAATGGTTTAATAAAGCAACCCACTGGTTAGAGAAACAATACTTCTACTGTATGTATTCTCTCCAGCAGCCATTTACTGTCTCTGCCATGCCTGCCTTTGCCTAATTAAGAATATGATTTGAATTCTATTCAATGTAAGAAGGTATTCAAGAACACATGAAAAAAGATGTTATCTGACTAATCATTATAATTTGAAAGACTACAAAAACTGAGCTTCATATTTACTTCAACTTGTTCAAAAATGCATATTTGCTTACAAGCTGTTTCTTCTAGAAAGCCTAAAATTGTCCATGTGTTCTTAAACACTGCAGACTCTCTATTAATAGATCTTTGCCAGGGTGGACTTGGAAGAAAGAATTTCTCCCCACCCAGGTATAGATTTACCATGCACAGCAACTCCCACAGCAGGGCTGTGTGCATCCAGTGTAGGAATCTTAACCTGAGAAGAATGAAGGTGCTTTTATGCCAATCAGAACAGTTAAGGGTTACAAAAATACTACTGGACCCACATGAAACAATATCTGGTTAGTTCTACATACTGTCATTATCAATGCTTACTAAAGAGAAGAGTTTTGCAAAAAAAACCTTTACTCCAGAACCCCTCAGGAACAAAATATTTCCATTGATAATAATCTTAACTTCTAAGTGAGGAAACTGAAATACAATGCTGAAGTTTGGAAATCACTTAACATGAAGTCTAATGGAGACATGGAAAAGTGCTTACTAGCAGAGACAGATTTTTTTTTACTTGATCAGAGAAGTAAAACAAAACCCAAAAGCAACAGCCCAAAGTAAAAGGACAGAGATTAAATCAACGCTAGTCTGTCAGACTGAGCACTTGAATGTCTTGAAAATACTTCACCAGCCTTCTGTTCACCATTTTCGCTCTTACCTACTAGCAAGGACACGTAAAAATGAGTTATAGGTAAGTGACAACATGGACTTAAGTGCAACACTCCTCACTCCTTCAAGAACTACAGACCCATCTTTTATCAGTGGTGTCACTAAGCCACAGTGTGGCTGGCTTGCAGCCAATCAAAGCAAGTCGACTAGAAAATCCACCTGTGCTTCTGCCAACAGACAGAGAACAAGCAATACTGAATCAGCAATTAAACTACCTTGATCTATCCCCTTCCTTCCTGTGCGTAATTGTCCTTGGTTTAGATCTTTCCTACCTTTGCTCCTTCATGGAAATTCAATGCACTGCATCATCAAGCCTTCCTCAATCCACTTTTCTGGTCCAGAAAATGAACGACTGAACAAACATTCTTTCCAATAGCTTTCACCTGCCCAACTCAAGCTCTCTAGCTGAGAGCTTCATCTTTATTTAACTTGTTCCTTGGCCTAAAAAATACTGCTGGTATAATAAATGGGAAGACTGCATTTCATTGTGTAAAATGATTATGGAGCTTTCAACCAATGCTTAAAAAGTGACTGAAAGAAACAACAACAACAACAAAAAGACTTGAAAATTTGTGCCTCTTTTTTCCCAGCCTAATTTCCCACTACAAGTCTTTTGCTTTTCAGTTGCAGTTGCAAGTCATTCCAGATAATATTTGTTGAAAAGTATGAGGAAAATTAAGTACTTTAACACAAAGTATGTGACTAATGAAAACTTTAAAGACTGTATCTTCTATATGAACAAGAGAGTATTTGATAGCTCTGTGCTTCTGCATTCAAGAAATGTTTTCAGGACAGTCAACTTATATTTTAAGAACTGAGGTTTTTCACTACACATTAGTGCAACTGCTCAGCCCCTAGGTTTGCTGCTAAATAAATACTCCTGCCTATTAAAATTACTTCATCACTATTGATCCTCAACTTGTGCTTCTCAGATTGCTATATTTTAGTACATTTCAAGTGTGAGTTTTGAAAACACAAGTCAGTATGGATGTGTTTAAACCACTTGAAAATGTTCAAGAAGTTGCCAAAGTTCACACTCCTTAAATGTCACCTAAAGCATTAATTAAAATTCCTTTCCAGAGGGGTTGAAGAAATCCTGTTATACAACGGCACCTACCCCTAACTTGCTAAAAGTAGAGGATACATTTCAACCTCTATAATTCGATGCTGACAGTGAAGTCACACAACAAAAATCTCTACTGCCAAAGTAAAATGTGCAAAGATGGCAAACAAATTGCTGAAGTTCAGACTGGGTATGCTGGATTGAAAACTGGCTGAACTGCTGGGTTCAAAAGGCTGCTGTCAGCAGCACAAAGGCCATCAGTGGTACAGCCAAGGGCCAATACTAGGGCAAATATTGCTATCCTTCACTAAAGGCCTTAATGATGGGATCACATAGACCTTCGCCACTTTGGAGATACCAAACTAGGAAGATTGGTTGATAGAACAGATGGTGGTGCTGCCTTTCAAAGCCACCTTTCCAGAAGAAGTGGTCAGACACTACCAGAGAAAGAACAACCTTAAGCATCAGGACAATTGTCAAGTCCCAGAACTTGGACATACTTAAAATCCAACTGGACACAGCATTGAGCAACCAGCTCCAGTTAACCTGCTCCAAGCAGAGCAGTTGGACTCAACCATCTCCAGAAGAGCTTTCCAACCACAACCATACCAATGATACAGCTGTCTTTAGCTTTTGGACAGACGCTGTGGACAATAGTACATTTTTTCATTGCAGTCCACTTAAAAAAAACCCCCATGGATTTTCTATTTTTCACAGAAGTCCAGCAAGAACCAGACTGTCACATCTTGTCTCCTACAGCAGATCTTCAAATTTAACAACACAATCAAATGTATCTTAAGGAAGTATATTAAGGCCCAGTAAGGTTTTTTCTCTTCTGCATGCAGTTTAGCAAACATAAAATAAGAAAACATTCCACTTGTTCAGAGCTAAGTATTTTTTAAATATTTTTTGTGAGAATTAATTACACCTGGGGTTTTTTAAAATTTGGTTTTTTTTTTTTTTTTTTTTTTCTTCCTGTTACTTGCTCCTAGAGCCCCATCAGGGAGTTTCTTTGCTAAGAAACCCTGAGGCACATAACTTTGTCAAGCTCTATCTGCATCCCTGCCTCCTTTACAGCTTGCTCTTATTGCTTTGGTCAGCCATCTGCATACAAGATACTATCTGCAAAAAGGTGGAGCAACCTTCTTCCCCAAGCACAAAAAAAATTTAAATATCAAAGAAAAATACTTTTCTTGAAAGAATACCCATTGTTTTATGGTAGCCAAGATCCTGCTACCAGCAATGAGGAGCAACTGCACAAGGTACAGACATGAATCTGTTCTCCTTCATAACCTACAATTTAAGTCATTTTGGCTTGTTGATTTGGCAGTCTGTTCTCAGCTCAAACTTTACCTGAGCCACATGTACAAGTTGTCTTTCCTCCCCTCTGCCTTTTTTTCCCCTCACAGCTCTAACCACAGATTACCTCTTCTACACTGACTACCTACCAACACTCATGAAATTTCTACTCAATCATTCTGCAAAGCTGAGATGCCCTGGTCAATGCCCTTGTCCATGCATAAACTATAGGAAGGACAAGAGCTGAACTAATACTGCTTCTCTTAAAAGTATATTTAGGGAAAACACTGATTTCTAATCCATTAAATAAGCATATAAATGAGACAAAACAGACTAATGAGATTAGGGCAGTGAAAGTTTCATAAGATTAGAGCATTATGACTAAATTTCCTGTGCTAATTAAGGTTACATTCTGAGCTCATAAGATATATCCAATTTACAGTAAATTAATTGCTTGAACAGTGTGAATATTTTTCATGTACTTTATAGTAGTCCAAGATGCAGACTTTATGAGTATCCAGTACCATGGTGACTTTTGATAACTGTAAGCTTAACAAACTGACTGCCTCTGTTTTACCCCTAAATTTCTCAGCCATCTCAACTTCCCTCTCAATGCTGCACCTTTTTAAGCCCCTCATTTCCAAGGTAAGGGGGATTACCCCAGGGGTGAGACACATGCACAGGATTGATACTCATCCAGGTACATTCCCATAGTTCTAAGAGTTATTCAAAATTATTACAAATTGACAAGTGTTAAAAACAGGTATGGGTGAAAATGCAATTTTGTGCCATCAAACAAAACAAAGACAAGCTTTTTATATCTCTACTTGGTCTTGACCAGAAATACATCTTCTCTTTGCTTATTTCTGCTGCCCTCTGTGCATGCAAGTCCTGAAATTCAGACAATTTATGCCTCTGACAGGAAGAATAAACTTCCACAACTACTCAGGGCTGTGTTTCCCTGGAGGAGGCACTTTGATGCAATTTGTCAAAAGCCAAAAGAGTGCTTTAATGGACAATTTACCTCAAATGACTGCAGCTGTTGCCAAATAAAGGAACAGAGACAAAAGATTTAAAATGGTTCTACCCATGCCAATATAATTCCCAATGATTAATGAATAAAATATAGCCTTTGCTATCTCCCCTTTTTAGTCAAAAGCAATAAAAGTAATTAATCATTTTGTTTCTGTGGTTTGGCTACATCTGATGTTCAATCAAAGCACTTGGGGAAATTTCAAAAGGTATTGTTAACAAAGTACACATACACATTTTGAGCTTATTGCTTGTCTTGGAAGTAAACCCAGATATTCCCTCTTCAGTCAGAGCTCAAAAAAAGTCACTGAAAACTCTGAAATTCTACCTATTAAGAAAACCCCAAACAAAAAACCACCAGAAACACCACACCCTAACTTGGTCCCAGGAGAGCTCATGCTCTCACATGGCAATAGCCTCATGTGTAATACTTCACTATTATACAATATTACAAGCACAGTTGGAGCATACAGAATGAATAAAATTAGCTGCACAACAAGAAGTTATTATAAAGAAAGCTCATACTATTTATTTTGAAGGCCTTTCTGTACCTCTACATCTTTCTTTGTTGAAATGATGAGAATGAAAATATTATTCAACAGCAAACACAGTGAAGTTAGGACAGAAGCCTCTCATTAGACCACAGGGAATATTTGGTACTTCAAGGTAGTGAAGGAAGCAAATACAGCTAAACAGAAGACACAGCTAACCAAAGCATTTAAACATTATTCCAACACCATCCCATGCAACACCATCCTTCAATCATCCAATTTCAGTCACCCCTTGGACTACTCAGGTATATTAATCTACAAGCAAAGAAGAGAATTCACCCCAGCTTTATATTCTTTTTAAAGGTTCCAAGTACAGTTTTCAGTATTTCTACTCCTCGTGAGCACTTATGCACTGGAGCAGCCCCACTGCTGCTGTTTATACTTTCCAATGACTGGCAAGTCTTTGAGATCAGCTGCTCTGTGGTAGTACCAAAACATTTAATTTCCTTGAATTTTGTCTTCACCTAATCCAACACACCTGCCTAGGGTTTAATAGAGAGAATACTTCCATATCATCATTTACTGCATGTGGAGATGAGTTAGGCACATAATTAATTCTCACTTTTACCCACAAATTTATTTCCAGACATTGCCAATATCACTGTGCAGCAGGCAGAATGCACATGGCAATGTGCCAAAAAGTACGAGCTGTGAGACCAGAATGTCATTTTTGTTGACTAGTGTCTCTTTTCCATCAAACTCAAGAAGTTCCAGTGGGCTTGTGAATTAATTTAAAGATCAGGGTTGGTTTTTTTTCTTATTATGCTTATTACTGACTTCCCACCAGGACAAGTGTCTTAAAATTCCAAAATTAACACACCTGGATGTGCCCAGAAGAAAAATTGCCTTCCAAATGCATTAAGTCCAGCAAAATACTGCTCAATCACATTTTATAAATCCCTATACAAAGTATAAAGATAAAATTTGGCTTCAGGCATACAGGAAGTCATTGCCCACATTAGCACAACCCCTGACGTTCAGTGCTCTGGCTATCTGTTCAAAGCACAAATATTTGTCATGGTCACACAGTTATAACGGGCCAGTTAACACTGTTTTAAGTGAAAAGTGCCAGTCAATATGTAATTAAATGCTAAATAAAAAGCCATGGTGAATAAATACTATCTTGTCAGTCAGGAAGACCCTAAATGAAATAATCAAGCAGAATTTAGCCAGCATCCGTGGAAGTATGTTTGTCCAGTATTACACTGCATCTAGTTGTGTTACCAAATACAGCCACTAACAAGCATCAAATTTGCACCAGATAAGGACTTTCCTTTTAGTCTCATATAAACACAAACTTGTTGGTCTAAAAGCATTTCCATAAACACACATAACATAAAGTACCCTAAATGAGCAGTACTTAAAGCAACAAAGCATCTCCTTCACTATCACTCACAGTTAGGGAAAGAGCTATTTACTCTGCTGCCTATTCCATAAGAATTTCCAGGCTATTAAGCAACTTTGATGCTACAGCAAAGCTAAAAATCATCTAAGAGTTCAGCTTCCATTTCAAGATATTCATAGTTTTGAACCTGTGGTAGAATAATAAAAGCATTTTGCCACAAAGTTGGAAAAACTTATTATTTCACTGTCTCACACTACTTCCAGAAATTAAAGGCATTTACAAGGTGCAATAATCTGAATACACACCAAGAACAGAGTTTGGGATTCAGCAAGTGTTTCTCCACAAGTTCCACCTTTTAGGAATGTACTGAATGGTAATAGAAGAGTAATTTTGAGCAATTGTATTTACTGCAAATTCAGGTAAAGAGATGAATACTGATGCACAGCTATGTTTAAGTTCTTGGCAAGATCCCCATACACTGTCCAGTATCATCATGTCCCGCAAGAGTGGTACATACTTGGGACTATCAGTGCTACAGCTGCTCTTCACAAATTGTTCCATGATACAACCAGAGGAAAAGCTTCAGATTTCCCCCAAAAATGTCTAACAATTAATTTGTAGCTGCAGTACCCTCTCCATTTCAAGTGTCTGTTTCCTAATCATTATCAGCTGGCCACTGTTTAAGTCCTATTTCCCAATGAAACACCAACTACTTCCTCAAGCTATCCATCTATCAGTCCCTCTGCCCCACCTACTTAATGCTGAATTTGATATCAGTTCCAAAATTTAGCCCATGGACAGAAGCTTTATAGACATGAAATTCTTCAAGTATTGCAAAAAACAGATGCCTGGAAAGGGAAAAGGCCTTACAGCTTGTCAGACAGCAGTACATCCAGAGTTCAGTATTGTCATAAGTTGAGGCAGCAAGGAGATTTAGGATACAATTTTCAGAACTCAAAGATCATTTCTTTCCTTACCCTTTGAGGATTAATTTTTCCGATGAAATTTATTTCCTCTTTTCAGCATTAATGTTACAAGAAAATTAAATGGCGCAGCATTTCTGGAGTAGCAGGAATTAGATGAAAACAAATAATGTCATCAAAAAACATGATCACAGGAGAACTTCACAAAAGTCCCTTGCTCAAGTCAGCCTATTGATATCTTCAGATACTTTAAAAAGCATCTCAACTTGTATAATTTATGGAAAGCATTTGTTCCAAATTACTAAGTCACAAGTTGTCTCCAAGGAAAATCCAATATACCAGAATATTTTCCACTTTATTCTTCCACCAAGAGTAAAGCACACCAAATTAATTTTTCAGAAAGCAGAGCAGTCAGCACTATGTGCACTCCCCTAAAGATCCATGAAGGGATCACTAACAGCACCTCTTACTAATAGGAGAAAAATAAAATACATTTCCTATATTTCATAAGCACAAAAATTTTGCTAGACCAATGGAGTCCCATATTACAACCTGCATGATGAGGCAACTCTTACTTCTTCAATATTATATTTTCATGTATGATAGTTAAGAAAAATACTCAAAGGTCACTGCTTTCATTACAGAACTGAAAGATTCATTTTGATATATGCATTCAAATTAAGATGGGGTAAAACATGAAACTATTACCTGAATTATGTTCAAAGCACTGGAGAGACAGGTCTGATCCTTCCTTTCTCAGAGTAAATATGTGTAAGTATTTACACACACACTCAGCCCTCACACAGTTATTACATATGATACTAAGTACTTTTACTACCAAACAAATTCTAAGTTATCCTTTTATCCTGTCACAACAAGAATCATATACAAAATTTTCTATATCTCTTACAAGCTAAACTATGTGCTTATTTGCACTATCACCACCTTTAACAGAACTGTTTAATAGCTAGTAGGTAAATCCAAACAACTTTGTTTGTTCTGTAGACTGAATCAGCAATAATTGATCAACATTCATCAATGACAGTGTAGGAAACATGGGGGTTTTCTTGCACTTCGAATAATAAATCACTGTACAACTTTTTCTTAAACTTATCTGGCATAAAAAATGGCTACAAATTAAGTCAAAACCATATGGTAGAGGCTAAAGGGTAGAGCGTAAGATGAATTTTATTATACAGAACCATATGCTGCACTTAACGTCCGTGATGACTTTGCCTTTCACCATAGATGATGACTATAAATCAGCACTGCAGATATGAGAGCTCTACTAAACTCTACAATCGAATGATCTCCAGCACATGAATTCAGTATTTTCCTTTATCCTCAGAGGATGCAGAGTTACTTGTGTTAGGGATCACTTTTGTCCTGTTATGGAGTGTCATTTTTAACAATGCCAGTTCTTCAAGTAGCACTCCCAGCAATACCTAAACAAAAACTGAATAACCCATTCCAAGACCAGGGCTCCTTAGAGTTTTCCACATAGATACTCTACATGTCAGAATACTGGACAGAACTTTCCACAGAATCAATGTTTCTGAACCAAAGGAGCTGAAATTGTGTGTGCACTTGTATGTCTGCATGATTGGGATTCACTACTCTGCTGCAAAGCAGCTCACATACAGCTTGGTATTCCCTAAAATTGCTTTGATGTCAGGTAACCAGGTGAACTCTAAACAGAAAAGGAGCTTGACCACAGCAGCCTGACAACTAAGTGCAGTGGCAGCACGAGAGGAACAAAAACGAGTCAAGTATGTGAAAGGCACACACTGAATTGGAGAGGTCGATCTACTGCTGTGCAATTAGACAAGTTACCTACAGTTCCGCCATTTCTTGCTTTCTACACAGATATTAAGACATTTGAACAACAGTAACCACTACTGAGCAACACACAAACCTTCCAAATGAATTTTCAGTTTTGAAAAATAAAAATACTAAGAAAAAACAGAAATACAGTACAACAGACTGTTCAAATTACTAATTTATGGTGAAATGAAGGTAAGATTCTTTCAAAGAAGTAGTCTAGCAATTTCTATTTTAGGAGTATTTAAAAATACAGTGTATTTTCATTGTCTGTGCCACTGGGCACATCACATGAAAGATGTTCCAGAAAACCACTCACAGCAAAGGTCATATCTCAAGGTAAAAAGCATTTGCACTAGCAATGAAAAAGGTGCATTTCAAATAGAAAATGTGAAGGTTATTTCATTGCTCCCTCCCACCACAACCCCTCTTTTTATAAGCCAGAATAATTTACACTTTTTTCTTCACTTTACCAGTTTTCACCATTGCCAGATTTTTCCCCAAAAAACAGCTAACTTTATTTAGCTCAAGTCAATTCCTGGTACTAAAAACATACAAGTCAAAACCCTCATCGATTTTGGTGAGATCAAAAAGATCAATAACAACTTTTGATCTCAGCCTGTCTATTGTTTCCTATCTCTTTCCCTCAAGTGTGGATTTTTTTTTTTTTTTTTTTTTTTTTTTTTGTGAGTTTGAGGCACTGCTACAGACAGTGCCATGCTGGTTCTGTATTACCATGTTTCATCCAGAAAGTACTTGAAAAATACCATTGCAAATAATGCCCAAGTACCATCTTAAGAGGAAAATGGGGCTACCTTGAGCAAATTATCTTCCTTCTTCTAAATTCAATTCCATAATTTCATCTTAATTATAATAAAACACAAGCAATATTTATCAAGCAAACATCTTTAGAAAAACATTTATACAAAGAATAGAATTGATACATTAAAGGGTTCTACTCCTGGCTAAACAATTATTAATACAAATACCGACTTCATTATCTAATTTTATAACAAAACTCAACCAAACACAGTGAGGAGGGTGTGCAGGTTCACCTTTCTGGCCTCTTCAAAACATTGTCAAATCTGCAAAAACATCAGCAATGGACAGAAAGATGAATGAAAGCTTATAACTTTGCATTTCCTGTAATTCCTGATTATGGATCTGAAGCAGTATTGTGAGTACTTTAGAAGTAGAGTAACCAATACCATTCACTATTTGGGACTCTCAGAGCCTAATTGTTCCAGCAAGAGAGGATTAACACAGTTAAATGCAGCTGACAACTTAAGCTCCCCAGATCCTACAAAGACTAAAATCACCATTATGAGAGAGAAAAAAACCACAAAAAAACAACAGAAACAATCCACATTTAACCGCCTAGAAGTTTCCCATAACTCCCAATACACTTTGAATAAGACTCTGCCCCATGAGCCAGCACACAGCATCCATCAGACACAAGTCACCAAGTGAGCAGCACTAGCAGTAATCACTGTGTTTTATACTTATGTTAGAGGAGCATATGATCTTATTACCCACAAAAATTTTGTGGGAGACTTTATTATTTTGTTTTTCATCTTTAACTGGGGATAGTAATTGTTCTCAAAAAAACTCACCCACAACCAAACCCCTACCAATATCAATGAATGAACAGCTCATGGCCTAATATGAAGGGTAGTAGCAAAGCTATCTGTATAGAACAGCTGTATTTGCTCACTGCAGTGAAGTGGAGAATGAGACAAGTGTGCCCTACTTAACAATATTTTATACTCCAAATTCATATTCCCATCAGGAGAGGCCTGAAAACTCAACACACCAGCTATCAGGCAGAAGATCAGAAACTACCAGAAATCTTGCTCCAGCCCTCCCTGCAAGACCTGTGCACTGCCATCCTGAACCCTAAATTACCCTCTGTGCTCAGAGCAGTATAAGCAGTGACCCACAGCCAAAACCCAGGCCAGCTCACTCTGGAGCAACTCCACTCATCCATTTTTCCAAAGGAGGTAGTTTCTACAGAATTAAAAAAAAAAAAAAAAAGAAAAAAGAAAAAAGAACTCACACACCACTAGCAATCTATTCTCAGACATTTTCAGCATCCATCCACAGTTAACTGCTCTGCCACTTGGCTCTCTCCAGCTGCTATAAAAGCCAGTAATGCAGAACTGCAACTCAGACTGTCAAGAAAGGCAGCTACAGTTGCACATGTCCAGATTATGAACTATACCCATTAACACCTGGGAAGTACTATACAAGGGAATCCACTGGAACACAGTTATATTTGTTTTAAAACATACATTTTCTGTTTAGCAATACTACTAAAACTCATTGCAGACATCCACCTCAAGATCTGGGGTTCCTCTCCTAAAGGAAGGCTTACTCTGGCACTCATTCCTCCTCTCTCTTCCAAGACACTACTTCAGAAAACTGCAGGATTCCAATCTTGCCATTCCTCCAACACAGGGGCTGGAAGAAAAGATTCAGTGTTTCTATCATCCTCATAGGTTCTGTCATACAAGTATGGCAAAATGCATCTCTTCTCTGCAGTCTTCTCATGTAAGATTTGTTTAATAAACCTTTCCTTGGAGGAGCAGTCTCACATCAGTATGAGTTTTTTAATATTTTAAGTGAATTTATAAACCATGATTTTGTAGCTGCTTGTACAGCAGAGACTTCAGATGAAAGTAGAGCAGACTAAATGCAACCGGACTGGTGTTTTATAATGGAGATCATTGACTGATTGCTATGATCCACAATCCTAACACCAGGCCACACCTGATGTTCTTGCCTCTCTAGAGAAAAGCACACAAGCTATGACCTCTACAAAGCTCATTTGGTACCCTTTTAATACATATTTATGTACACACACAAAACGGCAAGTGTGGTTGTATCACAACTGCAAAATGCTCTTGGGGATTTACTGCAATTTCCTCAGTCTTTGATGATTACAGAAATGGTAAGAAGAGAGGCCAGCCAATAGGGTGAAAAGGTGCATTTACCCTGCACAGCATCCACATTCATAACAACAGTATGGATTTTGCCACTTATTCCTAATGCTAATCAACTCATATATAAGGATTTAGAATCTTGATCTGCAAGACAGTTCACACAAGTCCACAAAAGAAAACATAATGAGTACTTTACATTTTGAATTCCATCTGTTTATGTTTTCCCACAATACATAACTTCAACCATCAAATACAATTTTCAAACATATTAGTGCAACATCCCTCAGTCTAGACTCTGTGCCTACTTCTTGCTGTGAATTACAGCCAAGTAAACTGACAAAATTGTATCCGTTCCTTTGAACTAACCAATTTCAGTTCCTTTGTGGTTGCAGTATTTCAAAGGTGAACAAAAAGCATGCACAGCTGAGTTACAGAATATATAAATACTCACATAAAGCAACATTTTCAACTCCAAGAGTGCTTAGTATGACACAGCTAACTACCTCCAGTACATAAGAGATGTGCTATTGAAAAATTAGTGACATGGCTCAGATTTTAAGTGGATATTAAAAAACCAAACTCAAACGTTAACATACCACATGTCCTGGCTCTGTTAGCACTGCATCGGCCATAAACCCACAATAATTTTAATTCCAAATACTTTTGAAGGTTTGCTTAATTTTTGTTGTTCCTACAAGTATTCCAGCTTGTTCTCACTCACTGTACCAGTCCCAGGTTGTAAACACAAGTGGGGTGTGACTCTTCCATAAGCAAGTTTATCCATGTACTTGCAAACTGACTGCACAAACACGGTTACAACTGCTCACATACTCTACTGCCTACACGCTGAAATGCTAAATAATTAAGGAAGGCTCCAATGAATTAGCAAGATTCAGGATGATTTGTAAGAGCTATTTCAAAAAATAACCAAAGCCAATATTTGTTGATCCATTTACTACCATGTAATTGTACTAAATCCCTTTGAAGAGACAAATTTGAGCTTTTTTTCTTAATGCCTTAAGAAAGTATCTTTACCAAACACAGGAATTGGTTTACACTAGCAAAGTATCAAAACTCAGGTCCTGCTTTTCATCAGTGCTTGGACAGAAAAAATGCATGTTGTACATCTATCTACCAAAGCATTGCTAGTCTTTGCTGTTTATTACCCTGACTGGTTATCAATTAACTCCTTGCACTGTGGCAACAGGACAAGGCACAGGTAGCAAGAGGAGCTCAGAAAGCCCTTAGGAGTAGCTAATGGCTGACCATGAGACCCTGGCCAATCTCAGCCCAAGCATTTTCTCTGTATCCTCAGCACACTAATCTAGGAGAATTATTAAACACAAGAAACTTCCTCTAACACCAATTAAGACTCACCAGTGGCCAATACTACAGCCCTGACCTATTAAAAATATCAAGGAATCATCTGAAATCAGATTTTTAACCCTATCTCATCTGCTGACAAAACTACACACAGCAAAGTGTTTAAATTACCATTATGTACCAAAACATATGAAGATGAACAAGATCCTGTATTTTGTTATGGCAATTTCCTCATGCAGCAAGGGGAGGAGGACAAACTGGGGAAAGCAAGCTCTTTGTCCTTGCATAGACACAGAGGAAAACCAATTAGTCTGAGACTGAATTCATGTGATAATGAACTTGTATTTTTGTTTGTTCCCACCACTTGCAAAATATTTTCTCCATCATATTCTCCCTCCCTTGAAAAAACAATCCTTTTGTTCAGGCTGCATTTCTACTTTCTCTATGTTAAACACTTCCAAAATAACCTTGAATATCTGAGGAATTCAAGTTGTTGAAAACAGGGGCTGGGAGGAAAACAAATTAAACAGATTTGTTTAAGCCCAGTGTGCTTATGAAAATCTTTCCTTTGGCTTTCCACAGCTCCATCTGCATGGTAATCTCTGTAGACTCACATACAGTTTTAAACTTGACATTATCTAATGTATCTTGGGAAAAATCCTGCACAGGCAAATTGAATTTTTAAAAGTGGTACTGCATTCAATGAGCAACTAATACATTATATTTACTTGAACTGCAGCAGAATAACATTAAGGATAATAAACTCATTTGGAACTTACATTCTTTAGCCTACATTTGAATACACATTTTAAGTGTTACAGTATTACAGGCTTTTTTTTTTTAAGTCTAGGTTTTGTGCACAAATGAACAGTATATTTGGTGAGTAAGGGGGAAAGGGCAAAAACCCCATAAAAACACTGTACACAACCTGTGTCTTGTTTAATTCTAGTAGAGGTCATTGCTTTCATTAAAAATAACAAAAAAAAAAACCTTGTTAAAAACGAATGCATACAACTTCCACTTAGATTTTAGTTTCGATCCAGTTGCTTGCCACTTTAATTCAGCCCTTGCTCCCACTTTGTGATATGCAAATATTTCTCATCTGAGCCCCTATGGCCAATCCAGGGTTTGAAAATAATCAAACAGAACAGTGTGCAATTTAAGGTCCTGACAACAAGTACAGAAATGTTGTTTTATGCTTGAGGGAACAGTGCACAGACCATCTGCTGCCTTTGTGATTCCCCTGATGCCTGTCACAGTGAGGATGTAGGAAAAGGCACGGAATGCAAGCAGAGCTACCATCATGGAGTTTGGGAAGAGAACCTAAGCTAGCCCAGCACCTCAGCAAGACAGCACTTGGGTCATCAGATCCGTGTCAAGTGCTGAGAGCTCACCTCCAGTACAAGGTCCCCAAGGGAACAACCCCATTGGGCATTTTTTGTTATTAGAGCAGCATTACGTACTTCATGCAGAGGGATTTAGGCTAATATGATCAGATAGCACTGAATCACAGAAAGTGATAGAAATCAGGGAAAAATACAATAATTGGAAATACAGAAGATTTGGGTTAGATTGTTTTTAGTATTGTAAGAAGATCTATATAAGGATGAGCTTAAATTGCTTTATAACCTTATGCCTTGTCCCTTTCCCTTCTCTCCCTCAAGGAACGAAAATTACACTGCTTGCAGAATCTAAGAACTGTTATCCAATTGCCGCAGAGATCACCCATGTTTATCTGAGAGACACAGATAAGTCAAATTTACATCAAAGCATAAAAAAAAATAAATTCCTTCAGGATTATATTTCACATGAAAGATAAATAGATTCCTTTAAAGTATCCCCACTCTTCAAACCATGGTATTATTGCTTTTACATGAAACATTGTTGAGCCCAACATGTTCTTCTGATTACTAAACTCTTTTTATAAGAAGCAAGCCAATCCTCCACTGTGCACACACACTATGATAAGGATTTTAAAGCTCTTACCTATTTTATTATTTGGTTTGGAGATTTTAACCAGTGATCCAATATTAGATTAACTGGGATTCTCCAGAAAACCTGCCTTGCCTAATCAGCCTGTCATAGAGATAAAGAGGGCATATCTTGAAGTTAAAATTGCTGTCCCTTTCTCATACTTTCAGTCTTCTATCCAAAGCAATGACAAATATACTCAGAGGAAAAAAATAATTTTTCTTTTTACATCATCTTGATTTTACAATACTTTTTTCCACTTTTTCCTTTTAGATAAAAGTCACTTGTGTTAATATTTTCCCTAATACAAGCCAACAAAGCAAACACAATGAAACAGGAGAAAAGGAGTTTGAACTATTCAGATTTCAAAATGAAAGGTGTACAGGAAGGAGAATGCAGCTATCTAAGACAAGTACAGCCTCCTAGCCCATTTTATACCGACCAGGACCAGTGTAAAATTAAGTTATTGTCTCTTCTATAATCTATAAATTGTGAAAACAGGTGATCCAGGTGCCAGACTATGGTTTTCCCCACCCCAAATGGAAACTCTAGACAAACATAAACAAGAAAAAGCAGGTAGACAGCCTAATTGCTGACACCTCAGAGAAGCCTTCAAAGCATCTTTGTTAAATGGCTGCTACAGAGCCCTTAACTACCTTAATAATCCACTTTTCTTGGAAAGACTCTTACACTGGATTCGAGAATTATGAGAAAATGCTCATTTCAGAAAGCCTTCCACATACTATATTTAAATGGAAGTATCTACAAGTGGAATAATTCACGGTAAGTGCCTCCACTAAGTGGATTTATGCCTCCACGATGTTCTAAGTAACATGTTGCAGATGATCTCACTTTATCATGACATCCCTGCTTCAGAATAACAGACTCTATGCTGTTTCTCAACTTCAATCAATTTTCTTGTACATGTCATGTTTGTGACACTAAAATTTATCATCCAGAATAAAAGAAAGCTACTTCTTTTCAGAACTACTACAAATATTATTTTCTTGAACAGAAACCACCAAGTCTTTAAATACAGTAGTACTGGATGTCTTTTCCAGAACCTTCTAGCAGCTATAAAATTGAGGTAAATAATACAGTTTCAGTTAGTGAGAAAATCAACAGGAATAACAGTCAAACCTGGCATTTTCCTGCCAATCCCACATGTGACTTACGGCCTGCAGCGCTGTCAGCTCTCAATTTCAAAACAGCTTAGTTTTCCCTTTCCCACAGCCTCAACACATTCCTTGCTTATGGCCAGTCTGTTGTGAACCAAAAGTATCACAGCTGGTTCTTGGGTTGGGGTTTTTTTTAAGAGCTTCTCCTTCACTACAGCAATTCTCAGTAGCACACAAACTTCAGTCCATGTTACTGAATTGTGCCCTGCCTTACATTCCAGGCTGTTGAGGCCATCCCAGTTCTTCTAATAATTATCTACTCCTCCGTCCTACCAAAATCTCTTAATCCTGTATCATAGCATTTCATTCACCCTGAAGAACAGTCTTAAGACAAACCTTGAGGATCTGTATTAACAGACCAATTCTTTCCTTCTAAGTACAGCTTCCCCCTCTCCCCTTAAGTCATTCCCTGTCCAGTTTACCAACTACCATTTTAACATCTTATTGCACAATTTCCCATAGAGTTCTACACAGACATGTTTATTAAGTGTAGATAACCAATTTCCTACATCTAAACTATTATTTTCTCAAGTAAAAGGACAAGCTACATCTGGCACCAAATACTTTGGAAAAATACCTCTCATCCATTTGCTATTGAACCTGCAAATACTTTTCCAAAATAGGCTCTAGAAAGTCATCCATCCTCTACAGGTCAGACTAATTCTCTTGCTCCCCTTCTCACCCCCATTCACTTTTTTTTTTTCTTCTTTTTACACATCATTTTTTGTCTCTTAAAATGCAGTGATGATGTTTGCCAATAGATTTCACAAGTCTCTAAGGGTTTAGTTCTTGAGTAAACAAAAAATCAGAAGTAGATGTAAACATTTGTCACAAGTATCTTTAATTCCCCGCTTCAGGCAGATTCCTTATTTGGTTTGTTTAATCTCTGCAATTCGGGTGACCTCCTGCACGTACACGGAGACCCGCGTAATCCTTGCCTTCTTCCCTTTCTCTGCCCTCTTCTCACCCCCACACACAAGCACATCACTGTACACACCAGATAAAAAATTAACTTTCATGAGCAAGCTACTTTAGTCTGCAAATCACCTCTAAGCAAAATATTGCTAAGTAAGTGACATACTACAATTAAACATTAGGAAAGAGCTGCCCTAAAAAAAGTGAAAAACACTTACTAGAAAGAATAGACAGGAGTCAGGAAAAAAACTAAACTTGCAGCAAAATCTGGTTCCTTAAATAATTAAATTCGTAGCAATACATAAAGAAAAAACTATTTCTGTGTTTCCAATTTTGTCTTAGTATTTGTCCAATTACTAATTCAGATATGGAAACAAACCAATGTAACCCACTTCAACTTTATCCCTGGAGATGCCTTCTTGAAATAAGATTAAAAAATACAACTTCTCAGTTCCTATTAACAATTCATTTCTTCGGAATATGGTTAGGCGGAACAATGAGACAAAACCTCTGAAACAGAATGTATCACCAGAGCCAGAAAACTATTTTGAATCTATTGAAAGCATTGATACTAAATATTGTTACAAGTTGAAGTCTGTAACAAAAAGTACAATTTCCTACAGGACATTTAAGGAATATAGGACAGTTACATCTGGTAGCTACGTCTCCAAAGGCCTGGAAAATATAATGTTTTTAAAGATACTCATTCAAAGGATCCATCCATAGTTTGGACAAAACACTAGATGCCCAAGTTTGCTGTCTCTTGAAGTAACAGGTAAGCACTATGGTTTTAAGACTATCAGGACAATTCTGGAAACATAGGAGCAGTCCATACAACCTCAAATTGTTCTCTTTAAGGAAAATACTGGAACTGCAAATTATTATAAGACAAACTCACAAAACTTAAAAATTATCACAAGTTTTCTCAGTTGTTCTGCAGTATTGCTGCAGTGTCCTCTGCTCCCAAACAAACAGGCTTTCAACCATTTTTAGCAGTTTAGCAGAGGCAGGAAAAATAGTGCTTTTGCAGACATAGCCTACAGTTGGAATATTTGAAATACTTTTGGAGACATACAAATAAAGCACCTCCTCTCCCCTGAAAAAAGTGGTGGTATAGAGATCCTACATCATGAAAATCTCTCTACATAGAGACCTCTGCAAATTAACAGAGGAAGTAAACAAGATTAAGAGAACACTGCCAGGACTGTAAAGTAAGAAGAGTTCCCCTATAAATTGTTTTAGTTCTAATGCTACTTCTAGTATGAAAAGTTTTTTACTTCTATGACAGTATCTTGCTTCATCCTCAAGTTCCCAAAGGCATAAAAACCTAAGAAAAATAAAACAAGTGTCGTTTTTTTTTTTTTTAAACATAGCAGAACACAGCACTATTTCCCCAACTAAGCAAACCAAGTCACACTATTCATTGCCACTCTGCCTTTTCTAATTTCCTAGTGTAACCAAAGGAGATTGCTCTAACCTGAAAACAGGGGTTATCATCCAGCATCAAACTTAGCTTAATGCATTAGGTCATGTCTGTAATGATTATTCAAAGCTGCAGCAATCAATATCACAGCACAAGTGTCTAATCCAGAAGGCATTAAAATATCCTGTTACAGCCTATCTGAAGGATCACAGCTGAGTTTCAGAGGATATCAATACAAAGGTCGAGAAAAGAGAAAATTCTCAGCCCGTAGAAGTGGTGAATAAAATTCTATCTAGGTAGCTTCAAGTTTCCACTTTATGTGGAAACTATTTTACTTAAATTTGATATTTCCATGTTAAGACACAATTTTGTGGTATGGAAGAGAACCCCTTCACAACCATCCGCCACTCCACATGAGGATTTTGTTTTTCAGATGAGTGTCTAAACATTACACGCACAAACAACTGCAGGTAAACACAGAACTATGTCAATCCAACTAAGTATGGAATGGGAAAGGAAAAGAAGACACAGGGAAGTTAAAAGTCAACTAACAACACTCAGAGCACAAAATTAAAGAGAGCAGTATTTAAGCCAACCCAGTAAAGAACTGCCACCTACATAAAATACAGGATTTTGTTCAGTATCACAAAATACCAGGTTTTTTCTGCTGATTTACCAGATGTGCAATTCTCTATTTTTAATATAAAGATAAAGCTCATGAGTCACCCCAAAATCTGCAGCCAGTTTCCTTCACTTTCTCCTTTCCAGAGTGGTAAACATTTCAAATTAATCTTTAATTCAAAGAATACGATCTCCACTAACACCTCTCTGTCCTCATTTAGTGTATCAAGGTATGAAAATGACACGACAGTGTTTAAATAAAAAAGAGACTTCTCTGGGACACAAGTTGAGAATAGGCTAATTTTTACTACAATGACTTTGCCACAAATCACTTTTTACCCAATGGAAAATTAAAATGCAAAGGGCAAAGAAGTTCCCTCAAACTAGAGCGAGATCTATTTGACAAGTCAGTCACATTAGCGACCTTCAAGTCAAAAAAGGAACTTTTACCTAAACGCAATGTTCACACCCTCCTACGTACAGGAACTATTTGTAGATCTTCCACTGTACTGCTGTCTGAAAACTTTTAATTTCTATTTCTGGCTAAAATTATTTTTTATCTTGACGTGTGTTTGATGCAAGAGAAATATTGGATTAGTTTAAAGTACAAGTAGGGCTTGTCTGCCCTGCTTTTCCTAAATTTATTCAGCCTTTTCATTTGAAAGCAAACACCATTCAACAAAATCCTTTATCATTGGTCCCACACCTATAATTTCTCTGCAAGTCCAATGCAGCTCCATCCTCTAATGCCACAAGTACCTTGCATCTCACTGTAGGAAACCATCACTTTTCTGGTTTCCCCAATTACTGTCCATTTTTCACCCTCTGCTCCTGCTTAGTGGTACTACACTGCTAAACTCTTATTTGGTTTGTGGTAGTTCTGCCCACTCCTTTTCCTACAACGTTGTCAGGCTCTTGCTGCTTTCTCTCCCCCATGTTTGGCATGCATGAGGACCCTTTATGCCCGAGATGTCGCTCACAGAAACTTCCTGTCACCACATTTCAGTACCTCCAGAAAACCCACTTGTCATTAGGTGTAGCTGACTTATTCCAACAGGAAAATGTGAAGAAATCAGAGTTCATGATTTCTAAATATACATGTGATAGGTTTGATGGGTTTTTTTACCTCATCCTTCTCTTTATAAGATATGAAGGCCTCAGCCTTCTTTGCTCAGTAGAGAGAAAGCACTCTAGAACAAAAGCACAGTCAAAAGAGTGAAATTTTCTACAGCACATCATCACAAACAGTCAGAAGGAACATATTGTGCATGAACAACAGCATCAAAATTGTAGGCAATTTCAAAGCTAATTTTGCATCCTGACATATGAGTGACACTATACACAGGGCAGGAATGGTAAAAATCCCAAGAAATTTGTACCTAAAAACTTAGATGGCCTTCCCCAGTAGTCAAAAACAAAAGTTTGTGCAATACAAGACTCATACAGGACGATTTTTATGTGCTGAAACAATGACAGCCACAAATCACATCTCACTGTTTTTCCGTATTATAGAAACAAAGGACACTATTACAAGTTCCAACTTATTTTGAACCTGGTTTCTCTGCCTTCAAACCCATTGCAGAATCTTTCCAAGTACAAGAAGTATTAATTGACATTTCTAACAGCAATTATCACCTTCAAACAAGCTTTTCAAGTCAAATACTAAAAGTTTCTTCCTCAGATTTTACTGGCATACATTTCTAAATCAATTTTGAAGATGGAAAAACCCAGCCATTCTGTTGCAGTGGACATGCCTAATTTCAGTTGTGACAGGTGGATCATTCTGACCAGTTATGGCTATTTCCAAAGTCAAAATGCTCCAAGATTATCAACTTATTTTGTATGCTTGTTATAAACCATAATCCAAAGTGGATATCCAACTGATAAACCAAGTATGGCACCCTCTGCAATTCTAAGGCCTTGCTTGCAGACAGACAAGCCTTGAGAGAGGATGAACAGCACAAGGTAAGGACTCAAAGCATTAGCACATCTTTTTCTTTACTCTAGGCCTTTTCACAGCAAGCTACAACTAGCTGCAAAATCTGCTTCAAGCTATTGATGTACCCATCCAGGCACTACAGATTGATGATGACTCCATAATTAGAGGAGTAGAGTCTCTAAAGCAAGCTCAATTTTAATACCAACAGCAAACAAAAAGGAGAACACAAGACTTAGCAGTTATTTTGATCTGCTGTATCGAAGAGTGATGCCAATTCTCCCCAAGATCACTTCTTCCTACGCTTCAAGTTTCAACAACCCCTGTAACCCTTACAAATGTTGCATTTTTAACCAGAGTAACAACCACCATTCCAGCCTTGCAGACATCACAAATTTTGGGAAAAAAAAAAACCCAGGATGACATTAGTGCAACAGGCAAAACATGAACATTGTCCGGACATAAAGGCAGCCAGGAGCCACAGCAACACGGAAAGCACAATCCTGATCTGAGCTGGAAATCAGTTCTGAGATGTCACCTTAGGCTTGATATTGCACTAACTAACTGCATATAAATGACACCTGCTTGGCTTGGAACACATGCAGAAGACAATTTCTGGTCAGGCTTCAAACACCGGGAAGACACAGTAACTCTACTACTCCCTGTGTCCAGCTACTTAAGAAAATTACATATTCATGGAACCTTTGGCACAAGTGTATCAATTTTTTCCACATTCCCCACTCAGGTAAACAAATGGCCATCTCCCTCACACTGGAGGGGAAAAAACCCAAGAATTTTAGAGGGGGGGGAATTCTGCAACAGAATTTTGCAAAAATTAAGAACATGCTGTTTTATTCAGAAAATGTTTCCTTTAAAGTCATAAATTAAAATGCAACAGTGTTAAACAACTTTTGAAACTAGTAAAAGCTCTCAAGTATTACTGAGCTTTTGATAGAGCTCTTCTAACATCCCATAAAGTTTTGCCCAAGATTTAATCTTGTCCTCATTCATATGGGAAGAAACTCATGAAGATTAGAAGCTGTTGCAAGTCACAGAAAGGCCATTGTAAAATAGTCTCACTGACATCATTTTCATGAGGAAGACAATTTGTGTTCAAGGTTGCTTCCTGAACTCACTTAATCCAAACTGACCGGCAAATGTGCTGGCTTTGTTGTCACTGACTGCAACAACTGTCCTGTTGGACCACCAAGCTCCCCAGAAGCTTTTGAGTAGTTTTTTTTTTTTAATATGCATGTAAATGGGAAAGCAAATAAGCTACAAAAAAAAAAAAAAGCAACCAATGGAGATTCTTTGAACTTCAAAAAAGATGGCAATTTGTTGTAAAAAAACATAGCAAGCACCCAGTGCCAACAAAAATAATGCTTAGGAAAGCTTACAAAGTCCTACATACAGTATCATTCTGGCTTCCTGATTTAGAGCTAAAGACAGAGTCAAAGTCTTTTTGACATATCCAGCATAATTGCACTCAATTATAGCACTGCCATTTTCCAGCAGCCACGGATCCAGAAATGGAAAGAATGTTCCCCCCAATGTGGGATGTTCAAGTACCTCTCAATATTTAACCAGCTCCATTGCCTATATTCTCACAATTCAAGCCATGTATTATATAACGCACTTTTGCTTAAAAAGTATTATAGGGATAGCTCTAAAAGTAGTATTTCTGAGAAGAAAGGCGAGAAAATGAAGACAAAAAGAATGTCTCTTCCAGGTGTTCCCAAAGAGGGACCAACTCTTTTGACAGACACTTCAGTTGGCTGCCTTTAGCACAAAAACATGCAGGGAAAGAGATCCTGAAGCTCTCAGGAGTAACGCAGCAAATGTTATAGAGTCAAAACGTAACGATGAAACCTGAGGGTGAGGTATTCCGCAGCTTGCTTAACACAAGGAAAAAAAAAATCCCTCAAGCTATCCTAACTGATGGGAATAGGGTAAAAAAGAAATACCATGCCCAGAAAAGACAAATAACATTTTCTCTAGACTTTCAGCCACTATCAAGTACTTTTAAGTACCTTACAACACATGGTTTCGCTCTTCGAATTCACTTTGTAGCACAATCTCGATTGCTGTAAGGTAATACCTCATATTTGTGAATATATATTCATTTCTCATATTCACATTTACCATATGTCTAAATGAGCCAAATCTTCCTCATTTGAAATGATTTGTCCTACTGAATGGTATAGAATTATAGACTAAAAAATCCAAGTAAAATTCATTAGATTTGGCTGCATGCAAGAGCCCCAACAGTTTTGTTGTTCCTACTTATTAGAAATTTATTTAGCTTGATAGTCTGTTAAAAATACATTATAGTGTTAGTTGAACACCTTTACAGATTAGCTCAACTCAAAATAATGTCTTCTGATATTTTTTTGTATTAGGTAACACGATTAAAGTCTTAGAGAATTTGCACTAACAGGTCACCTGGAGATACCTTGCTTACAGCCATGACCACAGAAATACCTGCCTTATCCTGCTATCCAGACACTACTCAAACTCACTGCTTGTGTGACCCAGGGACAGTCATGTCTGCATTCAGGATGAGGCCAAGTTTCAGCAAAATCCAGCTCTGCCTACAGTTTTCAAGAGCGCTCTATACTCTGCTTTGGTGCCACCAAACCCCTTACCCCCTTCTCCCACCAAAAGAAAGCCACTGACATATTGCATTTGGTTTCTTACAAACCACACATATTCAGCCTCTGGGTCTATGATGGCACTTCAGTTTCTCTCAAAACTTTTTTTTAAAATTTATCAACATAATTTAAAAGCATCTGATGACTTTAGAAGGAATCAATCATTTGTCTTAGAATACTATTTACTAGCTACTACTTGTTCTCAACTGAGAGTTAGACCTGATTTTTCCCCATGATCCCCAACAGGTACACCTTTAGTACTGCTCCAAGACCCACAGGCCACTAGAAATTTTCCTCAATGAGGAGATTCCACCCTTTCCAAAACCACCCCAAACATTTACATGATCTCCCATCAGTGTTAGGGCAATTCTCCTTCAACCTGGAAAGCCCTGAAAACCAGGCAGGTAAAAAGCAGGCTCCCTTCAGAGGATGAAAGCCAAGCCTACTTGCTTCTTCCTTTCAGTGGCATTCCAGACACACCACAGCACTGCCCTTCTTGTGTGACAAGGTACAAAAACCCATTAAAAGTTAGATGGAATTTAAGTAACCCTAAATAAAAAACCAAGAGTTTATTTTAGATCAAAAATTTTACTCATGATTTTCTTCCCTAAACTCTCCTGAACTTGCACTTCAGTGGGGATTTCCAAACTTTTCTACCATCTCTGAAGCACATTCAAACATAGTTCCTACAAACATCTTTTTGTGACAGACACGAGATCTTCAGAGAAAACCTCTGTAAAATGGACCAATCTGTGCACAGCAGTTTCCTCTTAAGTCAGAAGCCAAGACGGAGCCAGTGTCCTCACAGCAACTCTTGCCCAGTGGGTTTAATTTTTAAGCAGAGATACTCATTCCTAGCTCTTCACTTCCCTCTAACTCCAAATTTTTTTTCATTAGTGAATGGGACATTATTTTTATGCAAATCAAAGGCCCAAAGGAGTTTTTTTAATCACCAATACTTCCATCTGTATAACAGGTATAAAGAGAGCAATACATCCCCCTAAACATATCATCAAGGTATCCTACTGCGCTGCTGATCAATGATACTCTCTCCAGTTTTGCCTCTCAAATAACACAGGGAAGAGTATTCCCAACAAGTTTAACTTTATCACAAGTAAAGTTGTCCTATTCCTTCCAATAATGAACTCTGGATCCCTAGTGGGTAACTTACATTTAACTGGCAACATTCTGGGCTGCTTATATTAACTGCAACAGTCTGAACAGCTTGAACCTCAATAAAATGTGCAGTAAATGACTGAGCTAATTTAACCTCATTAATCCTCAAGCCAATAGAATAATTTGATGTCCACACAGCAGCTTGTGCACCGCCTCCAACATAAACATGGCCCAGTAGGAAATCAACACCAAAAATGTGCTGCAGCCCTGCTGCCAGGGCTATCATGGTTGGGAAAATCACTGCACAATTTCCGAGCCCCATTGCCAGCTGTACTGCGTGAGTCACACACTTTGTTTGGTCTTGTTAACAGTCAAGTGGTTGTTTCCAAACTGGATCTGTCCTGACATCTCCCCAGTGCAGCAGTTTTATAGACGAAGCTCTCTTTTATCTGTAAACTATTTACCTCTAGTTTCAACATTAACACAAAAAGCATTACTTGGAAAAGCACATACAGAAAACTAAGCAGCACTGGCACTTTTAGGCAGGTAATTGGTAGGATTTAGCTCCCTAATAACCATTAATTACAGCAGCATTTTAAAAATTTAGTTTTTGAAGTAGTTTGAGCACTACTTAGTTACAAAGGATGTAAAGTCCCCCAAAATATTTAAGAACATCTACTGTCAGAGAGCCATCTTAAGAAATACTCTTTATAGATACTATTTGTTATTGAAATTACTCCTGAAAACCAGGTGCTTTATTTTGTTAAACCCAACATATTTAAAACAATAACAAGAGATTTTAATATAAAAAGCACATAACCCACAAAATGCTGTGCTGTGTTGATTAGGGTGGCAAAATGAGGACAGTTTCTAAACACAGAAAAATAAATCAAAAAAGGGATTATTTCTAAGCATGTAAATGCTGATTTTGGTACCACATACAGGAACAACTTTCAAAGGAACTCGGTCTTGCTAGAGTTTTAAGTACTGTGGTTTTTTATCAGACTTGGCCTCACTGGTGCTTTACGCCACTTATAAAATGGAACGGGGCATTTCAGGAAAAATAACTCCCTTCAACTCATAAATGCTGTGACTTCAGCCTGTTAAGTTTCAGTGGCATTCCAGATGTACCAGGGTACCCACAGCTTTACCTTGTTTATATGACAAGGTACAGAAACCCATTGGCATTTAGAGGAGCCAAGTAATCAGTGTTTGGTGTTTATGCCAATTAAATTATCCCTGATAAATAGATATGACATGGCATGAGAATTCAGTTTTACCTCAGCATATTAAAAGTTAAAGTAATTGCTTTTAAGGATTAATATATATTTCTTTCACAGCTGCATTGCAACACAGACATGAGCATCAAACAACAAAACAGCGTAATAAAAATACAACCCGCCAACATGGCATATCCACTGTTCTTTCTTCATGAGCCATATAATATTTATGGAAACATGAGAGCTTTCTCTTTCCTTCTAACACAACAGGTTAAGTGTCTTGAAGAGAAGTCAGACATCACTATTATCTGCAAGCACACAACAAAATGAACTCGTGCCAAAAAAAAGGGAATATTAAAATTGAGGTCTAAATGGAAGCTGAAAAAAAAAAAAAAAGTCTTGCTCCAACAGGTTAATCTCTAGCTAATTCCTCTCGTGACAAGTAGCTTTAAATAATCATTTCACTGACAAATTCTGCTGTAACAAGTTTTCCATGGAAATGAAACAACTTCTAGTACAAATACAACTATCTTTGACTTTGACCAGACAAAACAGCATTACATTTTGAATTACTATAACAGAAAGTCAACTTTTTAAAAAAAGACTTAATATGAAGACAATTTGGAAAGTAATTTAACTCAGGAGTGATAGAATCAGCGATAAATACTGAGTGGGAAATTCCTGAAGAGGCAAGTTTTCCCTTGGAGGGGAATGAAATACAGCAATTTACATTTCCCAACAACAATGCAGGCTTTCTTTCCAAGTTCAGCCAAAAAACTCAGAGTATAAATCAATAGCACAGATTTGGCTCTCACATTGCCCAGGAGATTTTGTCACACTCATCATGCTGCATTCACTGGCTTTCCCAAATATTAATTTCCTTCACTTCTATCTTGTATATTTACTTGTGACTTGGGAGATTTTGCTTTGGGTTTTAATGTTTGTTTTGTTTTTAAATATGACTATACCTTAATAATCGTATTCAGGAAAGACTATGTTTGATGCCATTTTTACATTAGAACCCAAGTTTTCAATACTTTGAACCTACTTGTCCAGTAACTGTACGTATAACAGAAGGACAATAAAAGCCATAAACCTCTTACTTTAGTAACCTTCTGGAGGAGCAATTCAATAACTTCTTGCAAAATAAAACAGCAGCTTATAAAAACAAAAAATTGTGTCTTCACTGGAGTAACATCACAGCAGGGCAGATGCAACATCTACATATTTGTTTAGTCCACCTAGACATTCAAAAGGGTTAAAACATGTAGACAGTAATACAAGCCACCATCACCTATTCTTTAAGTTATAAAGCTAAGCATACTTCTGTGCAAAAATTAATTACAACATGGGGAAATCAGATCAGTCACTAATTAAGCAAAGTTAGCAGGAAAATAAAGCTATGTTGTACACTCCTGATTGAGTCTCAGGATCAAACAGCACTAAGTGCAGATAAACCGAGGGGGAATTACTATGCCTTTTCATCACTGAAATCATGCTGCCCCAGAAAACTCTGTGTCTGGGCTAGTTACAGACTGTTAAATGTAACAACGAGACTGCAGCACCATGGTTGGAAGCACAGCAACACCTCAAAGGATGGAGAAAGATTACTTAAGGGGAAAACAAGTCAATGAGAAAATTCTGTCCTACAGCTGAAGGAGAATGAAACAGCCAACCTAACAGGACACCTGCAAAACAAACAAGGGGCCACACCAGGCTATGTATGCACACTTGCATGCACAGCCACACCAACACCGCCTACTGGAAAACACCTTCCCTCTAATAAAATAGCAGTACCAAAGGTCAAAGGCTTTAAGAGAAAATATAAATTCAGTAATAAGGCAACTTTCCTAAATCCATTTCACAAATACATCATTTCAAGCCTAACATTTGTTACAAGTGGTAGGATAGTATAGCAGGGTCGGAGATACAGATTTATGCAGTGCAATTTGCAGTTACTTGAAAGGGGCTCATTTATACCTGTATATTTGTACCAAACCTAAGAACTGCAGGTATCATTAAGTTACACTGAAAGCTGCTCCCCCTTCAGTTAAATGACAGCCATGTCCTGCAGCTCATGCAGTCTGTCCTACCTCTAGGTCCACTACTGATCATTTCCAAACGGTGTCACAAGTTCAGGACAACACAGTGCTTAAGTATTACTGATAAATTAATGACAAAAGCCAACTTTTATTTTTTTAAGATGAGACACTAATTTACTAGCACGTAATTGTGACTGTTTCATACTGCAGCTGAAACACTCCTGTTTTAATGTTTGTAGAAGGCATTCACTGAGGAGACACTGCATGTGCAAGCTTTACACACTACATTATACTAACTTAATCATACGTAAACACTTCTCTCAAGTTTCTGACTGAAGTTCTCTATTAGTCAGTTATTTGTCTTAAAATAGACCTGAATTTTACTCTCCCTGCCAACTCTCATAAAGAAGAGTGGACTCAACCTAGATATAAAATGTTAATAATTTTGCCAGCCAGCAAGTATCCAAATAGCTTCATCATTAAAGCCACTCTTCATTTCCAGTAATCACATGTATGCTTTCAAGTATCTCAGTCACAACCAGAAACTATATTTTATATATCATAGAAAAGCAAGATGGAAAATTAACTGCTGCACACTGTCTATATTTATGCATCTGAACATGCATGACATTAGGCATAACAATGGCAATTTTGTAGTAGGATGTAATTTCTGCCTCCTCAATGTACTCTATACAGCCTCCTTACAAACGTGTTAATGTAGGATAGCAGTCAAGTTTAAAATCGATTGTGCCATGGCTTTAAGGAATGAGTTATTTTTGTAATCCCAACCCACTAGATATATGTTTGTAAGATCCAAAAGCATTTCACAGAAAATCAGACAAGTGTATCTGCACATCAGCAGCTCCACAGCACAGAAACTGTGAGAAACAAAGGGCAGTGGCTTCTCATTGACCCTTTGCAGGAGGCAACGGATGCACAGGAACTGCTCTGTGTAGAGTGTGTTGATTTACCCAGTCAGTGTTTAAATGCCCATATTTCCTGATACCTACATTCATTTTAAGAAGGGGAAGTACTGGTAGCAAAGTCCCTCACAGATTTCATGCGGAATTTCAAATCCCTCTATTTGTAGAAAACTCTGTCTTTGCTAAGAATTGCTTAGAATTTTCCACACTTAATTTCACTGTTCCTTGTACATTCAGTATACTGTCAGAAAGGGTAGAATGCAGTTTCCTCTCAAAGTGCAATTGCTGTATTAGACAATTATTTCAAATGTTGATCCTGTAGAGCATCCTAGTAATTGTCCTATCTCAAAGACTGGCTTTAATCCTCTCTGAAAACAGCTTCTCCTTAACGCTTTTAGAATGACTTATTTTTTGTAATTAGCATTTTGCCTCTAGCTAGTTCTGTTGGTAGACATCAGCAATTTGAGGCTGTCCCTACAACTCACTTGCTTTGTTCTTTGCATTATCTAAGACTGACATTTTGGTTTAGTTTACAGGAGGTTTAAATCCATCACTCACCATGTAATCCAAATCAGTGATTTCAGTAACACCTGAAACAGCCAAGGAACTTGGGAAAGGACATGATAGCAGCTCCAACACTTTAAGGGACAGGAGAGTATGCTTTAAGCAGTTTCTCAAGCATTCCCTCTTTCTGATCAGTGACATTTAGAGTTGCTTGCTCTATGCTGGGTATTTCTCCTGGGCATTTCTATAGAAATAGTCACAGGTCCAGTGAGAATAAATGCACAATTGAGTGTCATTAATACACTGATTTGTAAACATCTAAAGCACATATTGATCCACTGTCTTGAGAAAAGCAGCCTGTAGATCAGAAATAGCAATTAATTACCAAGACTTTTTTAGTCAATCACGTGCATACAAACAAAACCTGAAAGATTTGATTAAATTCATTTTACTGTAGCCCTTCAAAGGTGAACTAAAAGCCTCTTGGTTCATTTGAAAACATAGGAATAAGTGTGCTCTCTTTTAGAGATTCATAGAATCACAGTAAAAGTTGCCAGAGGGAGTAACAAAACAGTAACTCAAACTACCAAAGATAAAACTTCACAAATCTCAAGTCCAAGACACTGGCAGAAATGGTTTATCTAGCTCTGCTCCTGAAGGCTCATTTGCAAAAATTATGACCACAAAATGCATCAAAAATTGGTTTTCTACCTCATTACTGCTGATGCTCGGTAAGATAATATTAATGGTACTTTTTCAACATCTACTTTTCTTCAAGGTGCATAAATCACTATAAAATTGCTTTATCTTACTTTCCAGAAATATGGAAGCCTGGTCTTCAGATATTTTAACAGCAATCTTTCCATTACAGGGCTATACACTTCATTTTAATATAAGCAACACACTCATTAGAATATTTCTACCTCCTGATATGAAATCATATGAGAGGGAAATGATTCTCCAACTTCTATATGTGAAGTATATTAACAATTTATTTTCAAGTGTGACCAGTTTGTACCATACCCCTTTTTCTAAGAGCTTCTAGAACATCCCAGTAAATACAAAAGGAAGCAAAACAACTTTTCTAAAACAGCTGAGTCAACTTTCATAGAAGCTATTTCTTCATGAAAAAATCCAAATATTTTTTAGAAACCAGCAATGGTGTCAGTGGTACCAACACAGAGCACATGGTTTGGTGTAACATGCATTAATTTACAGCATAAACTACTGCTAACACCTTGGGCATCTGGTTTAGTGACTCTTACTTCAAACACAGCTGAAATATTTCTCTCCACTAAATATTACTGTACGCAAAGAGATAAATGTTAAACAGACTGTTTTTTCTTGAAGTTCTCAAGAAATCTTACTTCAAAAAGATAAGTAATTGAAGTTACTTTAGCAGCAGCAGCTCTCTGGGAGTGTGTTTCTGTTTGGTTCAGTCCGGATCTCCCCTTAGATTTGTATTTGTTGCATTAACCCAGTTTGTACCCTCCCTGTTTCATGTTAATTGCTTTACTTTCCTTCTCTGCCTCCTCCCAGGCCCCTGCCAATCGCGCTGGCACTCCTCCCAGGCTTCTAGAAAGCTCTGGCTGGAGCGTCGAGTGATTGGCCATGGGGAAAGGGTCCCTCTCTTTTTCTCCTATGACTGGTTCCTTTGTGCGCCCTTTACCCTGTTTACCACACCCTCCCCTCTACTGTTTGGTTATTCTTGTGATCCCCCCCTTGTCACCGCCCCCCCCATAAAAGCTTCAGCACAGGCTCACCTCGGGGCTCAGAGCTGGGGTCCCCTGGGAGGTGAGATCTTGTGCTTGAGGGCACAATAAACTTCCCGGATTTTACCCAGATTTGAGCCTGCCTCCTTCGTCCGCCACCTGCCTCTATCGCCGCGGTCCTGTGGGAGGACCCACGAGCCAGACCTCTGGTCTCCTGGATTCGGGAGGCTGGCCCCCGCAGCCTGCTGCGTCCAGAGCTGACCGGGCAAAGTGGGAACTGCTCCAGAGGGACGCAGGGATGCAGCTCCATCACAAGTACTCCACCACAAGATTTCCTGAGCAGGGGATATTTCTCAAGAACGCAAACTGCACAGCCAGAGCAAGGAGAAGTTCAGTCACACCATCGATAGTTTAAGGACGAGAGAGACAGTGCTTTGGTACCAAAACCCATCAGCCCAGTGAGTATCTCTATGAGGCACACTGTCAGTGTCAACTCATACTCCAAAACATGAACTTAACAGGGCTGCTTTTCACTGTTCTTTCTTTACCATAGATACACCTGGAAGTGAAGACAGGTTTTACACATTGTAAGTAACCCCTTGCCTACCCAAAGAAATATCTCCTTGTAATGAAGTAAGATGTGCAAAACTGCTTTCAACACAGTACTACAAGGGAGAAGAAACATCAGTACAGACCCCTAAAAGCTCTCTCTGACCTCCTAAGAGGTGGTGTGGCAAACAGACTTTTTTGCAAGCTTGTATTGGAATGGGGCAGAGACAATACCTAACTAAATGCCATGAAGGATCTTTTCAGACAAAAAGGCAAACCAAAAGGTCAATACCAGGTAGAGAAGTTCAGACAGACCTTTTGAACAAGAAGTAGAAATTTTACAGTAAATACCACCACTACATGTACTTTCAGATTAGGATATTCATTGAGAATTTAACAGAAAAATATATTTGAAATAAGTTTTAAAGATGATAAACCACAACCCTTAGCTCTGGACAAATCCCCCACAGTACCAAGACATGGCTCAGTTCAAGTGATTTTGAGTGAAAAGCTCCTTTGAATGAAGCACATAAAAGGCTCGACCTCAATTTTCCATTTCACAAGGCAGGTTATTTTTCAGAACATCAAATAACCAACCAAAATATGGGTCAGTTGTTTGACCAGACTGTGTTTAGTGAATGAAATCTAACAGCTCAATTACAACTTAGCAAACTTAAACCATTTAATTCTAAAATCCTAAATCATGCTGGACATCTATGAATTGCAAAACTGCACAAGGTCAGGAACTCTCTTCTGATCCTTGGCCACTTGGAAGAAGGGAATTGCAGAAAGCACCTACTAAAAAGTACAAAATTTCAGCACTGTTTTCTTTTGTAAGCATACCATTCTCTCTCATCTCACTGATGACAGTAAGTTTACTTTGGTCAACATGTTTTCCAAAACACTTAGGAAGATGAAGAAAAGAAACTTATTCCATGCTCTGAAGATATTATAATCCATTACTGCCACAAGACAGCCTTAGTGCCAATATAATCATTAACAAAGTGGCCAGCGTGCTTAGAGAATGAATTTTAGAAGAGTGGAAGGACTCAAAACAGAAAAATTACTTTTAAGTGCTGCCTAATCTGCCCCTAGAGCTAGAGAAAAGCAGACAGAGAAGAGCCTGAATGCTCTCACTTACAGTATCAGTCATTCATGGGTTAAGCCAGTCCACACAAATTTGAGAAGATTTGAATTTGGGAGTCAGCAAGCAGGATTCAAGGGTGTGCAGCTACAAGTGGTCTCAGAGAGCTCTGAGCTCATAGAACAGAGCCTTTACTTTCTACACCTGATAAATGCTACATACCCACAACATTGCAAGAGCATGTGGGCAAGTCAGCAAAAGGCAGGAATTCACATTTTCCATTGGCAATAGATTCCTCTGAACCTGCACAGCTCTAGATAAGCAAAAAATTCATTTTTTTCTTACTGACTGTGCTTCAGCTACAAGAAACCAGAACTACCTGTGATTTGACTTTCTTTAAAATACATTCAGGAACTAAACCCAATAAAACTCAACTTATGACAACTTTCTAAGTTTTACTTTACCCTCTATTTGTCTGGTAATTAAACCTGTAATAGGATTTAAATCTATTTCCACTCTTTTAGAACTATAAATGCTTACACCAGCTAGGTTATTGTCACATTTATATTCATAGCATTCTGAATGATAGTGACCACTTTCTTTTTACATTTATTATAAGATGTAAATGGACAGAAGTAGTGGTGATGCATAATTTTGACTTTGTTAATTCAGCCAGGAGTGTCTTATGGATTTAACTAAGTTCCTACTAAAAAAGCGCTAAGCTTTCAACATATTAGACATAAGGAAATGCCACATTTTATACATTTGTGTAACCACCTCAACCCAAAAGTATCTTTACCCACAATCTGCTTGGCCATTTCATTACAACTATTAAGTACAACTGAGTAACGTGGTCCCATAAAACACAAACCTGAAGAAATGTTTGATTGTTTTTTTCTGCCAGACACATAAAAAAGTGCACACTGTCACTACATCTTATGGGCAGAATGTGATTGGTCATGGAAAATAATGGGAGACCTATCCCTGAACAAATACGATAGCAAAAACTGCCCTCAGACTGAAAGCAATACTCTTCCATTGGAAATAGGGTTATTGGAAACACTGAGCGTCGCCGTAATGAAAGACAAACATGGATTAAAAGGAAAAGGTGTAGGTTCCCATAACTGAGCAACTCCTCCTCATCACTAGTTTTTACTTTTGAGTTACTTATTCTACAGCACAAAGACTCATAAACTTAAAATATCCTCGTTGAGGACTGATAAATAACAGTGATTACTATAATCAATTCAGCCAAGACTTCAAACACAGAAAAATAGCACATAACTGTCAAGTGTAACGACCTTTTGACATAACAGAAAGGAACTACTTTGCCCTCCTATCTCGTCTTGCATCATTTCAGAGTTACAGAAATCAGAAAAAGCAGTAAGAAAAGCAAAACAAGTTGTCAGAGTAGTTGCCACAGCTTGCTTTCTCCTGCAAAAAGTCTGTGTGGTTCAATGCCCTAGATCTCTTCCATTTGTTTGAGATTTATGGCAGCTGCTGAGGGATCAGTAGCTCTGACTGAGGAAGCTGTGACCGGTCCAGAGAGATGGTCCCAAAAGGAATTGCCTTCCTGAGGCCCGGTGTCTTCCCTCAGCTGCTGGCTAGGAGGGCCCGTGCAGAAGCTGTCAGCTCTTTAGTGATTGTCAGCTCGTGATTTCAGCTCAGCTCTGCAGGGCAGCCTCCAGGCCAGAGCAGAGAGAGACGAGAGGCCCATGTAGCTGTTCCACACAAGGCAGCTTTATTGGTCCGTACCCAGCGAAGGGAAGCCAGGGATGAGCATCTCTCTGCCCTCTCAGGGGCAGGGGGCTAGCTTTATAGGGATACAGGGGGTGGGTGTCAGAGGGTAAAGGCCAATGGGCTACAAAGGACCTGCATAGGGTCTCCCAGAGGGTTCTGGGTTTGTCTTCTTGCCATAACTGAAGAGTAGCTCCCTTTCCAGGGGAGTTCTGCTGGGAGGTTTAGGCACTCTCCTTACCTCAGCAGATGTCCCTCCAGGGCAGGGGCTGGGCATACCCCACAGAGACTCACTAACTTTTCTCAGATGTCTGTTCCATTAGCTATGACATAATTTATCCTGGGAAAACTTTCACCTCACAAGGATTTGCTTTCTAAAGACGTTTGCATAAATCTGCTTAGAAGCTAAAATGCTTGTGGTTAGTGGTTACACTGATGAGCAAGAGGAAAGCCAGAGAAGATTAAGACACACTGGCCAGTTTTAAGGTTGTATTCTGTTTCCATGCAAAAATTAGGGGGGGGGTCTGGGGAAAAAGTCAACAAAAATACAATAAAAGTATCCAAGGAAGGACAGCTCTTTTAGAGGTGAGATTATACTCAAACTCCAGGCCAGGTAACCTTAGGCCATTCTCTTCTCTGAGATTATGTAAGACATGGCAAATTCTAATAATTACAGGGAAGGGGAGGAAGCAGGGACAGTGTTTTCTGTTACGTTATGGGCAGGAAATCCCCACAATGACAGATCACGAAGTACACACCCTGTCTCCCAGAGGAACAAGGGACTACAGAGTGATGGGTTGCTGCCTCATTATTCACGTTGCACTGAAGCAGCATTTATGAATCAAAGCAGTAAGAACTGCTTTGTTGGTTGAAGATTTCCATTTTCCACAGCAAGGTGGCAATCAGGCACATTGCAATCCCCTCCAGTAGAAAAGCTGTGCTAAGTAGGCAACCCTACATTCGTAGTGTCATAAGGGCTACTCTTCCTAGCATCATAACAAGCCATGTTTGATATGCTGCACCTTGGTGACTTGATTAAAGCATCTTTTCACTGCTCAGTCTACCGGCTCTGCAGATTGAAAGTTACATAATCAAGGATAGCTGGGTCATATGACATTTTAAATCAACACAGCCTGCATAGTGCTTAAGGAATAGAGTCCCAGGCAACTGCTCACAAACTCTAGCTTGCAAGATATTCACAAAAGTTTAGTCAACAACTTGAAGATAATAAATTAATTCAAAGAAAAAGAAAATACAAAGGTATCCTTGAACAAGTCAAACAGGAAATATAAGATGTATTCATTAGTGATTATTTTAGGCTTTCTTGTATATATCTAGAGAAAACAGCCAGTTTATTCTCTCTGAGCTCAGCAGAGCTATTACAAATTTCACCATCTGATCCTTCTTTATTACTATTCAAGTCTTGTTTCATACATCACATGGTGATTTTTTGCTTAACATTTGCTGTTAAGAACAACCTACAGAAAGCAAAGAAGTCAAAAGGTGAGCTTAAAAGTTCAAGCTTGAACTTATTCTCACATCAAACTTAAGTCTCCAAGAAAAAGAAAAGAGCATTTTTCCCTGGGCCTTTCATTCTTGATGACAGCAAGGGAACCATGAAGGACGAAGTAAAAAGAAAGCAAATAGGATTGCTACTGTTGACTGAATGGAAACTGGCATCCTGATTTCAGGGGCAGCAACCCATCTTCTCAGTTTCACTCCTTTCAGTGAAATGTGCTGGAAGGTTGCTGCAAACAGGAGTAGTTGAACATCTATTCAAGTAGCATCACTTCCAATAGCTTTTTCCCTCCTCATGTTTCAAATACAATGCAATTTCTGAAGGAATGGCTTGCTGTCCAGCCAACTGATGAAGCACATTTGCTAAGCAAGACCACAGTATCCAAACAGCAAGGAAAATTGCCACCAGCCACTCAAAATCCAACTGAATATATTATTTTTTCCCACTAGACTCTCTAATGGAAATCACTTTTCTGCAAATTTACTTGGCAAAAATTCACAATCCTTCTTTCAAGTGCCTCCTACTGTTACATTAGTCAATAATATTTCTGTGATTTCCTCAGTACACACAGCTGCTCACCCCTACACATGACTGTTGAGACTACACAGCAATTATTTCTACCCAATGGAAGCTACTACAGCTCCAATTTAAGAGAACCAGAATAATTGTATTTCTCTAACTTATATAAATTCCTAAGTACACCCATATAACAAACTACTTAATTTCCTGATATGGTTATTTCTTCAAGTAACTTTCATTGGATAAACTCCAGTTTACACTGAATGATTTCATTCATCCTATGAAAGCGCAATATATTTGATTACTACATAAGGAAACTAGAATTCATTAAACTGAATTTCTTTTGCTCCAAAATGATGCTTATGTTCCCATGACAAACCAAACAGTATCGGTGTTCAGGGTTAATAATCATCTCCCAGCTTCCACTATACATTCTATATATATTCTCTAGACACATTTCCACCCAATCCAAGACTAAGAGCACATTCAGAGTAGCCTAACCATTATGGAGCAAACCTTTCCAACCAGATTGATTACTGTACATAAACCAATTGAAAAAAAAAAACAAAACAAAACAAACATTTTGAAAACTGCCCTAAAAATCCTCTGTATAAATCCAAGCAATATGTTTTGCCACTAGCACTATTCTGTCCTGTTCCTCTAAAAAAACCCAATACCCCAAAAAAGAATGTTTCAATACACCATGTAATTAAGGCCAATTAGACAAGTTCACTGTGGAAAGTACCAAGTTACCAGTGCAAAATAATACTCAGAATAACTGAATAATAATTGACTAAATGAATGACTTCAGTAAATTCTAATTACAATAATAAGATAGCTAAAGTATCTGCAAGAACTCATAAATTTGAGGTTTTTCCACAACTGCCAGAACTGTGTACTACTTTTTACAGCTCTTCACAGGCTACAGTTTTGTTCAAGTAAATCTCCAATACTACTAAATAAAAAGCCCTTTTCTTAAACAAGGATTTCTCACTCATCTATTTCTCAAGGTGAGATTTCTCTTTCTTTTAAATTCTGAACAACTATAATGTTCCATTTTCTTTTTCAATTGTAGTAAAGCATGCATCGGGATTGCAAAATGCTTTAAAAAACCTGTCTGACATCGCTACCCTGTGAGGTATCAGCTATGGTTGGAGACATTGTCATCTAACAGAGAAGCTCAAAGGTCTAATCCATTATGTCAAGTCCATACTTCTTCCTAATACCTACTTAATTCATGTTTACCCCACCAGAGAATTGAGCCAATACCATGGACCCAAATATACCACATGGATTGTGATTAAAATAAAAGCACAATTCATTTCTTACACCACTTACACTGGAAAACAAGAATACCACATGAAGCAACACAAGGACTTCAAGCCACATAGCATCCCTACAGCTCTTTATGGGCAACTCTGAGCCATGAGCCTGTACAGCTGATGGGTTTTTTTGAGGAAAAGCACTTACCTTGCAGAAATACCAGTAATCTCCAAAAACTAAATGTAACTTCTGACAGATATTATATAGAAGAATTTAAATACAGTAGCAGTAAAATCTAGAGGCACCGTAACATCCCATTTCAACCAGTAAGAGAATGTGAACAGAACCTACACAATCACTGCTTCTCTTATCATATAAGACAATCATTGTAACAAGGCACTGCCTGACCACACAGGTCACACAGACGTACTTGGTAGTCCTTGGATCATTTAACAAGAAACAAAGGAGTAGTACAGCAAACTTGAGGGAAAATGTAATCGTTGACACAAAGAGCAAAAAGGGAGTTTTCACAAAATCGCATACAATATAAACCTCTCACATGGAGGCAGCAAATAACAGCAATCTCAGTTGGATATGGTCATGTTGGGAAGGAAAAGTTACTAGCAAAGAAGAGTGTAAAATCCAGGAGTGATCAGTTTCCCACCTCTCCAAAGTTTCCTTGCTCTTGGATGAAAGTTTGTGTTGAAATTAAAGTTCTTAAGAAACTTTAGCTGAGATCAACATCCTCAAGTGACATGCCTTGAATGAAAATGTTATAATCACACTGAGACAATGCCTGCAGAGTGCCTGAGAGCCACATCTACTTTGTTAGTGTTTGCTTTTTCCTTCAGTAACTTGGCCATGAGGGTGCCCCACACAAATGTTATTATTCAATCACACGGTAGAGATGCTCCAAGAAGGTTCTGACAGTGCAAGCACAACACTTTTATAATTCAAGCTCAGCCTAGATTTCCCAACTGGCAACTTTGGCCTATTGTCTTGTGTCCAACAGAGAATCAGAGAAATGAGACAAAAAGGAAACAGAATAATTTATGTCTTGTCCTCTTCTACTTAGCCCTTGTTACTCCTACATCTTAGTTCTGGAGTGCTTAAAATGAACTGCAAGAGCTTCTAATTTGAACTGCAGAGCAGAGAAGCCATGGAATCTACCTTCTCTCTCTCCCTTTATTGCAGTTCCCTGCTTTTAAATGAATATATTAGCAAATCCCAAGCAAAAGTCTCCCATTTCCCTATAGGGAGGTTAGCCTGTGTTTTACTTAATTTTTCATTAGTGCACAGACTCCTTTATACCCCTGAGACATTTTTATTCTCTTTTCCCTCCCGCTCCCCTTCTCCCTCAAAGTCATTGGAATATCAGTCAGTCTAGAGAAAATAAATCTGAATTTTGTGTGATTTTGACAAGACAGCTTTTACAGTAAAAAAAAAAAAAAAAAGGCCACCAACAACCCACGAGTTTTTAAGATGCTCAATTTTCCTCAACATGTGATTTTCTCATTCTCCTCCAAAAGCTAATGCTCACTACAGTCACTCATGTACATCAAGAGAGCAATAGAGAACACAGGATATCCTCAGTCCTAGTGGTTAATATTCTGAAGTGCCTCTTCATACCATAATGCATTTTTGAAGCTAATGATTCCATAGGTCATAAAATACAGAACCTACTCAGTTTGGAGGTCAATAGATGCTTTTGTAGCCACATTTTTGCCATATCACATGGTACACATCCATTTCGTTCATCCTGCCATGCAGTGACAGCCACCCCTCTGAATCGGCCATTATGAGAAAATGTGAAGATCAAAGAGATGAACCACCCTGCTGTAAAATGACCTTCAATTTACTATTACATGCATAAAGAGCAGGGTGCATAGGCAGGCATATTTTTCAGGAGGAAGAGAGGTTGTTTTATCTCCCAGATGAAGGTTATATTAAGAAATCCTATATCCAACTGTATTACCAAAAATTAACGTTTTCAGACAGAGTATCATAAAATAAAACTATTGGAGTGATCAAACTCTACTAGGTTCACTATCTGTAACTTTCAGAGATCACACTCCTGACAAAAATGCCAGCTGCTTTCTCACCCAGTCTGACAGGGACTCTAAGCAAAATTTTACCCTCTCCTCCAAGAATAATTTTACTGGAAGCAAAAAATTCAATATTGAAACCTAAGTTGTTTGCTGCACATTTGTCTTAGCTTTGTGAGAAATTATTAACCAGTGGCAAGTGCTAAAGGGGAATAGTTTGCTTTGCTTTAAATTACTATTAAAAGGTTACTAGTGGCACACAACAGATCAGGACACAAGAAACAGATTTTGTATCAGATTATTAGCCGATTGTTAGGACCATCTGAGGCCATTTATCTAGGTAGCTTGTCAGGGAGCTTGCATTTTCTGTTTCAAGCAGCACAAAGAGGCAGCACTGCGAGCAACATGTAGGCTAGTGTCTGAAGTCATTTCCCAGTGCCTGGCAGCCTCAAGACAAAGCTTCATCCAAGTGCTGCCTTTCACAGAGCACCAGAAGCAATTCAGTGGGGTTAGCAGAGGGACAGCAAAGCTGTGGGAGCAGTACTGCCACTGTCTCTTGCATACATTACATATGCAAGGCTGACATCTTCTGGCAAGCTGCTGTTTTGACTTCTTGGATGCTCCTGATTAGGGTTGGGGCTGGAAGAAAGCCACTCCCAAGACAGCACTGTACCAGTATTTCAAGAGACACTGACTACTGTAGGTGCCTAGCAGAGACCCAGAAGCAACAGCTGCTGCAATAGGATGACTCAAGAATTTACAGCAGTTTAAATTTCAAGCCATCAACAGTACTAGGTGAGGGCAACCCACTCCGGAATACCTGGTTGTCCCCTCCTACTCACTTTAGTTCACAAAGACCGCTGAAATAGGGGGTCTACAGATGGATAACATTAAGCGGAACTAGGGACTAGCTTACTGCCAAGAAGACTAGCAAAAACCCCAGCTTCATTCCTACACAAAGGCCTACCCAGATATTGGAAGTTTTGCCTGACATGCATACTGCAGGTTTGGGATTTCTGAGAAATGCACTAATTTTCTTACTAAACTATGAACAAGAAATCCATACAGAAGTATAAGCAGACAATCTCTGTATTTGGCAGCCACAGGATCACAGGAGCAGGTGAGGTGGGAAGCAAGTTCTGGAGATTACCCAGTGCAGGTATCTGCTCAGACTTGGACATTAAAAGCAGACAATAGTTATATGCTTAAGAGAAGACCACTTCCCTAAAAATCAGCACAATATCCTAATCTCTTTAAAGCTAGTGAATATTTCCTAGTTGGTATGTGCAAATGTCTCCTTTTCAAATAAATATTTTCTGTTTCAAGTTTAGACCTTAGAAGTTTCAACTGACACATTTTCTACTTCAAGTTACACACTGCCGACAGCATCAATGCAAAAGACAATAGCTTCACTCTGGTTTCTGACACTCACAGGGCAATGAAATTATTTGACTAAAATGGAGTTTATAGGGAAAAAAGATCTCAGAATAAAATGCGACAAATCTTAGCCAAAAGGCTGCTCACCCTAAACAGCCATGTCTGAAAAGCTAATCAGAATCAAAACCTTCATGCAGAATAGCAGGTGTTCCATGGAGGCATGCACATAGAATGAGTGCTGCTACTAGGACTCAAAACATGCTGGAATAGGGGAAAAACAGCCTTTCCTCTGTAATGCATGCAAGTCCTTCTCAATAACCACCTGGCCTAAGACCAGGTAAAGTGTGGGGAGAAGAAAGCTTCCCACCAGATCAAGGTACAACCTGCCATGCCAAGTCATGCATCAGTACTCGTTCAGTAATTGTTTTTATCATAAGTATCTCATTCTCCTTTTTTACAATGCTATCAAGACAGACAGTAAATTATCCCAGAAAGCTGAGAAGTTAAAAGCTCTCTTTCAGAGGCATCAGCACAGCTTTTATGGTAGTCAAGCAGCATAAAAAGCTGTGCCAAATTCTTCTGTTATTGTCTAATTGAGTACAGCAGCATAATCTCACAAGGCCAGCTTTAGAAAGTGATAAAGAACTTTCTCTAAAAATTATGCTATTTAAACTGTAGTCTTAATGAATGATAGTTGTCAATCCACTAGCTTTTTCCATGGTAAAATTCAATTTACATTCAAAATACCATTGTATCATTTCAGAGCTAAAAATGCAGCAGAACTAAATCAGCTCAAGATTTTTAAATTTTGCATCAGCTCAAGGCTTACTGTTCAGTAAAAAGAAAGGAATAGATTTCCATCAACACTTATGACTAATGTGAAATTTTGAAACAGTAACGGTAGTGCAAGTAAGCAAGGCACCCCAAATAATTAGAAATCTGTAAAAACTAATAGTTTTTAAAACCACCCCTTTAACTTCCCTACATACCGAATTCAAACAGGAAACCAAATCCTGTTAGCAACAGACACATAAGAACCAGAAAAATAAGAACGTAAAACAGTTCATAAAAGCAAAGTCATGTCTTCCAAGAACATGAGCAGTATGATAAGGGGCAGCTAAAAGGTAAAAAGCACTTGTAAAATCACTGTATTTGAATCCTGAATCAGTGGTTTTGCCAGTAGCACATTTAAACCAGCTGTATTAAAGACTAGAACAGAGGCCACACATCAGGCACAAACTAAACAGAAAAAAAGTCTCAACAAACCAGAAAAGCAACTTGTTACACCCTCTAGTTCAATTCCTGCTAGTGGCAACTGACCCATTGCTCCAATTTACCATCACTTGGAAACCAAAGGGGTTTTCATGAACATCATGGTATTGCCCATGTCCATCACTGCTGATTTGAAATTGAGTTGCCACTATGCTGAAGAAAGTACATTATATTTTAATGTCCCCTGGAAAATCTCCTATAATAAGGAGCACAAGACAGTAATTCTTATCAGTTTAAACCATTCCTTTCCTTAATTTCTGAATTTTACTTTAATTACTCTTGGTGTTCTACATCATCATCTGCCCAATTCTTCAGAGATCTTTAGCCACAGAACAAGTGAGGACTAATTTTTGATTCATTAAAAATAAAATAAACCAACACTCTGCAGGTACTGTTTGCTGTTTTTGGTTTGGGGCAGAGTTTTCCCCAAACTTTAATTACTAAGGAACCCTAGAAGCATTTATTATTGCATACCAACCCTCTCGAAGAGTTTATGTGGATACTGTCAGTTTTTTAGGCACTTAGAAAATTGGAAGTGATTATTGATTAGGCAAAAGCCATGTCTTCCAGGACTCTAGATAGGACTACATGAACCAGGCTATAGAGAAGAAAAATTAATCTTTTCACACTGGCATTCTCTGTAAGCAGCATAAGCATTTAATAGCAGCACTTACAAAAACAGAGTAATTCAGGACTGCATGGAAAAGGTTTTTCAGGAGATTGGTAATTGGATGCAAAACATTAGATCATGAGTGATTCAAACATAATCCAGCACAGTGCTGACCTTTAGTGGTTACTATTCAAAAGCCTAAGAAAATACGGTGATGATCTCATTCCAGTCTTTAGCAAGAAGGTATCAATTTCACAAGAACACAGACACAGCTGGAATTAATTGTCACTCTTGTTGTCAATCACCAAGATTCTGTCAGGCTTCAGTCTACTCAGACATTGTCTAGACTTTCTAAAAAATGCACATTTTTCTACTCTGTAACTACAACATATGAACCCTTCCCCAGACACAAAGACTGCAAGGTGAGATACCTCAGTATTTCTCCTGAAGTCAGGCAGAGGCAGAGTCTCTTCACCACATGAGCACCCTAATCTGACTCTCAGTTCTATAAAGTGTATTATGGAATTGTTTTCTGTTTCACTTGTTTAAACTGAAGGAAATGATTTGGCAAACATACCATCTACTCCTGCTTCCAGTCACAGAAAGAGAGAAAAATCAGGAAGAACTCCAGTACATAACCTTTTTGCACATCAAAATTCACATTATCAGTACGACACCGAGCCATTATTTTGGAATACAGGGAATTTCTATCCACCCCATTTTTAGTCTCTGATAAGCTCAGTTTAGGACAGGTAGTGAAACTGGTTTCTCTCCCATCATATAGAAATACTGTTGTTTCAAGGTAGATACTGCAAGAAACCTTGTTCTAAAACTGCTCATTGAGCACTGGGTCCATCACTAAAAACAGAAACCTCATTCAACAGGTAAAATGCACTCTGCACAAATGCACCCTTTGTTACCACACCTAAAAAGAAATCCCACACAAACTTTATGTGGTTTTGTACACATAATTAAAATATTAAACTCACTGCAAATACAATTTACGTGAATTTCTTAAGTCTTACATTATCCTTCATAGAGTCTGGACAAACTTATAATCATTTAAGAAGACTTCTCACAGAAATTGACCCATAAATGCAAGGTTTACAGAGGTTACAAGCAACAAAAAAATTACGTTTTACAAAGCTTCTGGATTATATTTAAGGTTACCCTATCACATACAACAGAACCAATTCTGTGTTACCATAAACAATTAAGAACAGTTTATCTACCAGTGAGAATTAGAATTAATTTAGTGATCATAAATGAAAGCATTATGAAACAATATTTCTGTAATTAGTCATAGGGGTCTTTTGTTCTTGACTGTGGCTCAATCAAGAGCAGCTGAACCCTTACTAATGCTCTGCTGCTTCAGCTCTGATTCTAAAACCACCTGTACTCATTTATCCTTAAACCATATACATTGCCAAAGAAAAGTCTGACTGATTACAAATTTAGGTTAAGTCATTAGTACCAGCTGTATAAATAGCTTGTGCATCTGCTTTTAATGATCAGAAGAAAATATCAAATCATCTTCAAAAGATACAGCACATAATGATCTGCATTTCTGGATTCTGTCTATAAACTAATTATTTGTTTGGTGCTCTAAGCAATTAGTTCTTGTTACTGGAAATGCTGTTCCACATGGGGGAATTCTTTGTACTAGCATTTTCACCCCTTTGATGGGCAGCTTCTATTTATATGGGGTTTTTTGGTAAAAGTACATGAAGTTTGCTTGTTTGGACAGGTTTTGTTACTTCTGTGTACTTAAGAGCAATTTTAAAACATTCCTATCCAAAGTGGTAACATACAACAAAGTGGGATTTGAAAGGTTAAAGAGCATCTGTTCATTTCTGAAACTATTCCAGTAGTGCTTTCAGCTGGAACAGCGATTTCAACTTTAGTACTTCCTTAGTATCGACAGTGTTCTCAAGGCTACTAAAACACAAAAGATACAATATGTTCCCATCACTCATGATGTTCAGTCATCCCCTAAACATTCCTGTTCATTCACGAGGCTCTTGCCAGCCACAGGGACACTTTCTACTGCTCCTAATTCCAGATGCCTTCATGTCTTCCAAATACTCTCAACAGTTATTGCTTTTTACAGCACTTCTGTTAACATTCAAGTTCCATATTTTTATTTAAAGTTAATTTCAATTTCCTTAACATGGAGTTTTCCAATTGACACATCCCTATATGCAGGTTTCCAATCTCTGTTAAACGCGGTGTAATTCAATAAGTTTAATGAGAAACTAAACCACAAAACCGTGTGTATCACGTCTCCAGAAAGTTTCAGTCTTTGGTTATTTTCTTTCATGGGAATGACAAAAGGTAGGACTAGGTCTCTTTTGAGCTGTAAAAGAGCAAACAAATCCCTAAATCCTTCACACCTACAGACTGTGCCAACACAAATCATACTTCAGATCCTCACTCATGTCAGTAAATACAGGAACATACAAATCACTTTTTAAAAAGCATTTGTATTTTGTACAAGTTTGTATGTACATACATATAAAGGGGAATCAGAACTTTTGTTCCTAGTACAGAGATGTCTATTTCTTTAAAAATTAAACAGTCAATGCAAAACAGAAAAAGTTAAGACAGTGATATTTAAACTCCTTTCACCCTGCCATTAACGTGGATTTACAAGCAATCGTATTACATGTGTATAATCTAGCAAGGATGGTCCACATTTACTACTGGGGGGGGGGAAGAAACCAACACACACAAGACTAAAAAAACCTCCAGGAAATTACTATTTGCTCTTGATAACCCAGCTAAGAGTACCACTGAACTCAGACATATCTGAACAGGACACACAGGCTGGAGCCACCAGTTTGGGTAACTTTGTGAAGCAGACCCAAGTTTAACGGACCAGCATTAAACTTGAGCTGCTTCAGATGGACACACACTGCAATCTGCTCTCCTTGTTAGTACTGACTTGAGAGGTGAAGCTGCAATACACAAATTTTTCAGGCATCCAAATTAAATTCTCAGTTAAAATATGAGTTAAAACCCTCTACTAGGGGTCAAATGAAAAATTTTCACTCCGCCTAAGACTTCTCAAGAATATCATGCATAAAGCACACTTTAAAGTCTATTTCTATACTCATGTAATTTACACCTGCATCAACTCACTTGATCTTTCTTGCAAGTATAGACAGCATAAAAAGCTGTGGGATTGTGTACATTTATACACACATTTTCCCACAAGATACACACTAAATCTGTTTAGTGTCAAGAAACCAAGACATCCATATCACCTGTATAATACATATGCATATGACAATTTATATTTAGGCATGTACACATAAAAGCAGTCTGAAGAAAAATGAGGAGGAGGGAAGGGCAGAATAAAGAGGCATAGAATCTTTGTATCATTTTTGAGAAAGTGATAGGAAATGTTGGGACCACAGCTTCTTCCCAAAAATGGATTCAGAATGTTCCATAGGTGCTCTCTAAAGCACATGTTTGCAAAGCACAGAGCACCTTTATGGGATGGTTCACTACCTGCTCCAGCTTAGTTTTTGTCTCATTGACTGAAGTTGTAAAGCAATGCAATTGAAAAATCATTAACACCATAACAGCCACAAGACTGATGGACCTACAGCCAGCTCTTGTCATTTTGTGGAACTGTAAATTGTGAACTACTTGCTACATTTCAGTTTTATTTTCTCTACACAGTACGTAACACAGCTGATTTGCCCTCAGTTATCAGTGTCATCTTGGCCCTTCTTCCAAAACATAACAGGAATACGATTCCTGCCCCACCTGAACCTGTTTAAAGCAATGTTGCTCCTCACAACTTGCTTTAAATTGCTTGCAGATTTATCTCTATTTATCCTGTCTTTGCTCTAAATAAAAGAAAATGCATAGGATTACATCTTTCTAATAATACAAGCACTGAAAATTATATAAACCTGAAGAGATGCAATTGACTACTGCAGCATTTTCTACCTTGTCCATCTCCCCACTTTGTTCTTAGCAGAAGCTCCATGAAGTTATAACCTGCAGCAAACACCCTCCAGGGAAGGCTACATAATAGCTAAACAACAGCTGGCACAAGCTAGAAATTAGAAATAAAAGCTACATTTGGTTCCATGTGTCACAGAACCTGCTCTTCTTGCCAGTGACTTACTGTACTCCACAACTGCTGCATATCCACAACACCCACCACCATCATACCATTGACTTTCTTCAGCTGTTTTTAGGTGCACAGTCTCCTGTTTAACTACTCGTCACCACTAATATTTAAAGGAATTCAGGCACACTTTCACCACCAATCACTTGAATATAAGAAACCTGGGTTATCAATCACAGGCTACTAAGTTGGCAGTGATGATCTTGGTCAGCACTGCACCCTGAAGGCTATTGCAGGCACAGCATAGTTCAGCAGCAAAATAATCTCGCCTCTTTTACATTATCTGAAAATATTTCTTTACCTCAACAAGGGAGACCCCTTAGGTAGCTACACCAAAAATCCACACCTCATCTCAATTCCCTATTTTCAGTGTTTGTCTAACAGCTCTTTTGGTGGCTCTTCCCCAGCACAACGCTTAAGTTCCACAAATACAAGAATAATATTTCAAACAACACCCACTTCTCTTCATACCACATTGCTCCATTTTCAGTAGGGCAAATGAAGTTCTGATGTGTTTGAAACAGGACCACTGCCTGCAGAAACCGTACTAAGGTACTACTGGTGGCTAAGAGAATCTAAAACTCCCTCAGAGTCACGTCAGTGCCCAAACACATCTAATACTTGGATTCCACTCAAGTCTTCCCTAACATGTTACTGACATGTTTCAAGCACTACAGGATCAGCTGCTACTTAAATGTGAATATTCCAGTGTACTACTAATTGCTTAAATTGTCACTGAATTTTAATCACAATTGAATCTGAGTGTTTTCAAGCCTCAATTTCCTCACTCATATTTTCACAGAGAAATTTAATTTATGCTAGAATCCACTGCATCTTTTCCAAAGGCAGACAGAATACAGGCTCCAACCAATTTGGAGCTGCAGTATAGAAAAACACTGGAAATACTTTAAGCAACCACAGATTGCCTTCAAGACTTGTGTGCAAATATTCCTGGATCATTCAAGCAAGTATATTCCTTCAAGACCTCTGGAAAAAGATACCAATTAAAATGTCTGCCATCTCTCTTTGGAGTCACCAGGTTTATGTTTTAGTGGCTGCTTCCTTGACTTCAGCACAAGGAAGAGTTGGCATTATTAATTTACAAGCTGCAGGTAAACTTTGAAGATGTTACTTGCCATTGGCAAGACTGGCTGTTCAATTTGCCCTCTTCATAGCTGCTTCTTTCTTCAACACCTTTCCCCACACAGGAAAAAAACTACTTAAGTACTCTTCAGAGAGGAGATACCAAATCACAAACACTTCAGGAGAGGAAACTTGAACAACTTAAGCTGTTCTTTGCAAGTTCTGTAAATGCTATTTCATGCAACTCAGTATATTCATCACCTCACCTTTTACATAGGCCACAGGAAAACAACTGCATTCATCCCTCCACCCCTGAAGCCCAGCAGAGGAGTTCTGGTATCTCTGCCATCACCTTCAGGAGCAATGGACTCTGAAACATTGTTTTTAAGGAAACCGACAATTATACACACGGCATACGCTGTTTGCCTCTCCAAGTTATAGTCAAGATTTCCATTCTTTTCTCTAATGATAGATTCAAAGTGCGCATTAAGTTTATGTAAGACGAGTATATAACTCAAAAGTGCCAGCTGCAGCCCCACAAAGCCACTGAAAGTTTATTTTGTCTCACAAAAGAAAGTAAGCACCTTTCAGAGGCATCACTGTTTCCTTCTCTCCTGGATACAGATCCCTTCAGGCAGATTTAGCACACACAGTTGCATTAAGAGGACAAGATGGAGCAATTCTGTCAGTGCAGCAGATTAAAAAAGCCTGCCACCAAGAGGCTTTATTTCAAAGGCAATTCTCCTATGATTCACAAAAGGTCTGTCTGCCACATAGCCAAGCAGAGGTTCCCAGAAGGTGTTGGCAAAGCAATCTCCACTTTCTCCCAACAATACAGCAGCATGTTAACATCTATTAAAAAATATTCACAGCCCTGATCCCTTTGCTATCAGTTCTGTAGCATGCACTGCCCTGATTAAATAAATAAAAGCTCATCAACCACCAGAAGTTTTAAGATTTATGTGACGCTCTCCTACTCTTAGCAAAAAACCCCAAGAACTCAGCACTTAAAACCAAGATAAAGTGCTTGGAATAGCACATTGCATCTCTTTCTTAATGACAGTCCCACTGTTCCCTAAAGTTTGGCGAAGTTCTCCTTCAAAGCAACAACAAGCTGTTGGCCAACTAATCAATAGTTTCCTCTAGTACAAGATAGGACTAACACTGAACCAGGTACCTTTAAAGTCACCAGGAACCAGTGGATTGCAGTTGGCTTCTCTTACAGACACATCTCTAAACAACCTTGGCTCCCAATTCCTGGCTCTCATGACAGGTGCAATCTCATGCACCCTGGGATCCACACATGAACAAATGGACTAAAGAGCACTGCTCAAATCCTGCTGCACTTGCTTAACTATTATAAGATTTCCCAAGAGAGCTTTACTTTATGTCAGTTCTGCTCTCCTTCAATCCTGCAGTTCTTCAGCAAGTTTCTCCTCAGGACTTAGCATAGACTACTCAAAAATCAGAAAACTGGAACTCAGAAGTATTTCAACAATTAAGCTTTCTTCTGGAGTAGTACCAACCATATAAATCATACAATACAGACTATTTCCCTGATTTTAAGTTAAAAAAACCAAACAACAGAAACACTAATAAAAGGACCTTAATACATTGACAAAGCATTTACCAGGTCAATTAATAAAATGGTCAAGGTTTCTCTCAAAGGAAAAAACCAAACAAGTCTAAGTGGGAGATAATAGGCACAGCACCTCGTGTCACATTTTATGTCTTGAAGAATAAATAATGGGGATGTTTGGACAAGTATTTCTCAAAACAAAGCCTGTAGTGGCCTGTGAGGATAAAGAGTCACATTTATCAAATGCCAACTAGTCAGTAACTCATTGTGACTTTAAAAAACTGAACTCAAGGACACTTGGCAAAAGCAAGATTTGAGAACTGTAGCTATACTGTCCAATTTCTAACATGTGAAATCTATTTTGATGGCCAGTAAGACACATTCCTTAGTGCACACATTTGTAATACTCAGGTTTGTTATGCTGGGTAATTTAAAGGGACTCTGCAGAAAAACTGCTTTGTGAAGACAGTAGACAAGCAAAACTTAGAGGCCACAAACAGTAGAAGGGGAAAAACTGAACAAGCACTGGCTGATAATAACAGTTCAGTTCATGCACTTGTGTATGCAGACCCAGCCAAACCAACAGAAGCCAAACAAAAAATCTGAAATTACAATTGAGCAAAACTTCAAAAAATATTACTTTACTTGAGACACCAATTTCATATGCACATGATGCTGACAATTTAGAAGAACCAAAATAATTGAATATTGAAGCAGGAGGATGAGAGTCCGTATCACTGACACAAGACCATTTTTTCCTCTTAAAAAGAAATCTCTCCTATTAAAACAATTGTTTTCCTTAAGACTGCTAAATTGTGCTAAATATTAACTTTCCTAAAACTGCACAGTGACAAACCCTAATAAAAGAAGCTTGAGACAAGAAAAACCAGTGATATATATGGACACAGTTCAACGGATCTTTATAGAGACTCTTCTGTTTCAGATTTTAGTTCACACTGACTACCCATACACATCTATTTGAAATCCCAGCTTAAGTCTTTCATACAATTTCTTCTACTTCTCAGTATTTAATTAGTGAGGAACTAAGATCTTAATAAAGCCATTCATTTCATTGTATCAGAAAGTCCTTTGCCTGCTATACATTTTCTATGCAGCTCTAGACATGCATACATATGCCCAGTGTATGCATCTGTATATTTATATTTACACTAGGAGCACTTAAACATCCATCTACAGTTATGTATTTATGTACACAACTAAAACCCCACAGCTATGTTAGACCTGAATCGATATATTTTAATGGCAGTCGAACTGTCTTCAGTCCATACTGGGGTTTACTGCTATTTAAGAGAAACAGGCTGTAAAGCAGTTGACCTTTTCCTCCAGGAGCAAGATAAAATGTCCCAGATGTCCCAATTTTTTGAATGCGTTATTTGTATCTCTTGTAATAACAAGTATCCATGTCCGTAAGTAACGATAACACAGATCAGGGCCCATCCATGGGGTTCAAACTAACCCACCTTGCATGGACACCTGACAGACTGGCAGCAAAATGTTGTCATCATCAACCACTATTAAAAGCAGGTTCCTCTATGAGGCTGCCAGAGAGGCTTAGTCAGTGCTGTTATATGCACATTTCACACCTGGTTTGCTCTAGGAAGCAACAAAAAATAGCACTGTAGGTTCACCAACATAAATAGGAAAAGACCAAGTTCTTTCTATAAAGAAGTATTCTCACATGATACCAGGAGCCCCCTGAAGTCTTAGATACAATCAAGTTCTATGAAATACACTGCTGATATACCTTGCAGATCAGATAAAACAGAATTTTACACCAATCTCAGTTTTCCATCTTAATAGATTCTCCTTGTTGTGACAGGTAATTATGCAGAGCAGGACAGCCTTCTGAATTCCTGTCTTGTGAAGCAAAGATCACTTTAATTAACATAACTAGTACAACAAAACATTTTCTAAACTTCCACTCAAGAGAAAAGATTCCCTCACAAAGACAGTAGCTTGAGGGCATTGAGAGGATTTCTTAGACTTGGGGGACAGGGACAAAGCAACATTGCTTGTTTGTTTTCAATTTTGTGGAGCGCCTCATCTGGGTCACCAGCTATTGAGAACTGACAGAAGTGTCACCTATCTTATCTGAACAGTTCTTATCTTGCTTTTTTTGGCTTCTCTTGAGACAGGCAGCAGTACTTGTTACTGCTAAACGAAAAAGCACTGCCTGGTATCTCTAAAAACACAGATTCTCAGAAAGAAAATAACAGTTTAATACTTCAAACAATAACACTTTCTTCCTTCAATAATGCTTATATATTTTCACCATTTCAAAGTTTCTAAATAAAGCTTAGAAATTAAACACATTAATGCTACATTCGAATATTTCTCTCTTCTAACCCAAGCCAGAAAACAAAACAAACAAAAAAACCTAAACCAAAACAACCCAACTCCCCCCCCCCCCCCGCCAAAAAAAAACACAGGAAGAGAAATCCTTATTTTTACTACAAGAAGTCTCAGTTTTCCATATGAGAAGCCACATTCTCAACAAAAAGATGACAGAAGAGTCAACATTACTGAAGAGAGTTAAAGTGAGCAGTCAAATTACCTTCTCTCCTCTGAGGATATGCACCACACCACCAGCATGTATCTAGTTCTCACATTAAGGGTAGGAGAGCCAGGACTAAAACACATCTGCTAGGCCTAACTAGGTCCATGGCAGTTCCTCGTGATAACGTATCTCTCATCTCTATCGCATCACAGAGAACACATCCTCTTGTTTTTAAGTCCCTTGGACTAAGCAAGAAATTGGCAGTCTCCCAAGCTTCCTATGGGCCATTCCCAGGGATGGAACCAGACAACCTTCCCTGGGTCAGGCTATGAACAAAGGCCCATGCAGCAGAGCATGCAGATATCCTGATGGGAGACACTGCCACTAAACCTCTTTCCCCATGGATAAAGGGGATAATGAGCAGTGCAGCAGGTGCAGGAAGCTCTGCTAAGTTTCCACCACTGCCATATATTTTCTCTTCACTAAATAACAATTTACTTGCAGGAAAAAAGACTTACCTAATAGAACCTATTCTTTTTATTGCAGCAAAGAGGGAAATGAGAAAAAATAGCTTGAAACTATACTAGTTTCAAGCTATTATTAACTATCAGGCACACACTGACAGTAGGAAAGATGAGGTGGCAAGAGGATTTTCAGTAACCAAAGAGCTCTTTCATCATCTGACCAGCTTAATATAGTGCATTAAAATAAGTGTTAAAATACAGAGAAATCACATATATCTAGTAATTTTACAAGGAGTATCCAGTTGAAGATTTAATGCATCCTTGCCATGTACAAAAAAAGCCTTGTGAAATGAGCAGTGCTAACATTTTCTAACAAATGGGATGACATTACAGAACAGGATCCTTTTTGTTACTCATGAAAAGAACATGCTCTTGGTGCAATTGATTTCACACATAAAAGGCAACGGTTTCAAAGACCAACACTGCTATTTTTGGCCAGTTAGTAGAAACCCATTTCTAAAGCTGATAGCAGCTCTGACAATTAATTACAACCTAAAGATCAAGCATGTCAAATCCTTGTGAAATCCCCAGACATGAATCAGAATGACTCCTGAGGGCCTCCATAGAGTTCAGAGCAAGCATTCCCTCTTTTTGCAGATCATCTTTCAGTGTCTCTGAGCTGCACAGATTATCAGCATGAATATTTTATGGAAAAAGATCAAGGTAAATAGAGCCAGGAGGTGTACAATTTCCTGAGTTTATGTACAACAGACTTGCCACTGGTAAATAACTTCTCAGTTAGGCACGTATATATATTACAGCCAGGTGAGTAGTGGGGAAAGACTCATAAACAAGTCTAAAATGTATTGCAGGGCAAACTGCAATTCTACCAATCCACGCCTGCAAAATTTATTTTCCACAACTGTGCTAGGCATTCCATAAAAGTTCCTAATGAATTTATGCAGCAGCAGTACAGGTCTACAAATACATTAAGAATACAAAAAAATAGATATAGAAATATTATGCCATAATGTTTATGCTGACCTAAGTCAGGGTAAGAGCTGAAGGACATTTCCTTGTGAGCTCCCAGGCCCAAGAACATAACCCAGCCATGATTGTCCCCAAGGATGAGGGGACAGTCTCCACTCTTTCAAGCAGGCTGAGCTAATCAACACATCTGAACATCTACTGCAGAATTTGCATAAGAAATTGATTGAAACGGTTTGTTGTTATGGATTCATTTTGCCAAAAAAAAAACTGTAATAGGTTGGCACAGTAATGTCTTGAAGTTTTCCACAATACCATAAAGTACTGATTCCTCTCAAAAAACACAGTGGATTCTGATGTACCATTTAGCCTTCCTGGAAAGAGACCATGCCAACAACACAAGGTAATGTTGAACTTGCTATCTCCAGGTTTCCTAAGACTGGAAAGAAGGTTTGAAATGTTTTTAGACTCTGATTAAATTCAGCAGTCAATGCAGTAAAAAAGATATTACAAGAGCTTTTAAGTAGACAAACTGCAATAGTATTTACTTATTTTCTTCTATTCCTCCTCCATGGAGTCAGGCACTTCTAAAAAAATACCTTGGGAAACTTCTTACTTCTACAAAGGTGTATTGACTTTTTGACACTATGATAATTAAAGTCAACACAGAAAATACAAGCCAAAGTAGAAAAACTAGATTTTGAAATGCGATATCAACCAACTCAATTACAACTTTTAAAAACAAAATCATCAAGAAATGAGTCACTCATCCCCAAAACAAATGCAACAGGAGAGGCAACTTTAGTTTTGTATTCTCCTCTGCCTTCTCTGTTTATTTTACATGCAAACCCTACTTTAAGAGTTACTGCTAAGACACTGGCATTTTCCAGCCAGCCAGATGAACAAAAGCCCAGCTGACAGGCATTCAGTAGCAAGGTATATTCTCTTTTCTCTGCTTTACCAAACAGCCCACCTTCTGAAAGGACACCAAGTTGACAGCCACAAACCAGGCCACAGTTAAATGCTGCATTTTGAGTCACCTGTGTGATTGTTTAGCACTGGTGGCAGGAGCTACCACGCTCATGGCAAGTTAATAGCCATGTTTCTACTCATTAGGAGAAAGGGAAAAAGGCATAAGAGAACTTCCTTATCTCTGACAGCTTTCAGAAGTAGTATGGAAAGGAAGGAGACAACAAGCCAGACACCACTGTTTTTAAGTAAGCACACTTCTGCCTAAGTGCCAAATTCCATCCTGACAACAGAGACCTTTTCAAGCCACTGTGACACATTAAAGTGTGAGTTTGTTCCTAGAACTATATTATTATACTATTCTGGTATAGTATGCTATATATTAAGGTTTCTTAATGGTTTACACTAAAGAGTTTAGATGATGCTTTTGGAGAAAGACCAAAGTACACTTTACCTTAAAACATGAAGTGAACAGACATAACTGCTGAGCCTCACAAAGCTCCAAAATACCTGCCAGACAGGAGGAAAAAAATCCACATCCAGCATGTGCACACATACAAACAGCCCCTCCCCTTGCTCCAAACAAACCAGCACTCAGGCAGCTCTGGCTTGCTCCACCATGAGACACATTGTATACACAAGATTGATCATTAAGATATTAGTACATACATGGAAGAGACTGGTAGCTATCGAAGCTGTTACCAGCAACAAAGAACAGCAATCTTGCCAACAGCAATGCCTTGCCAACTCAGGACCCTGCAGGCCCATGTAAAATCTGCAGTGGTTAGCTTTTATTTTCCTCTGCCCATCCTAGAGCCACTCACTATCTAATCAGAGCTCTGATACAAGCAACTGTACCAAAAAGAGGAGCTAATTCCAGAACAACCTTCCCTTGGCAACTTTATATAATACAAAGCAGCCCTGAAACAAGAAATACCTTCCAAGCCAGGCAGTTTTGTTTCCTCAGGTGTCACTGCCACAGCTAAGCTAATGTTTCTAGCAGAAGTTATGGAGTGGTAAGTTTTGGGAAGTGTTCCTGGTGTTCGTCAGCTTTGTATGGAAACTCACAGCCTATTAGAAAATATTCTAGCAGATTAGGCACTGAAGATAAATAACTTCTTTTCACATCCTTGGTGATATACACAATAGAGAGCACAGTGTATATTAAAGTTTGTAACACTCCTACTTAAGGAGAAGACAATAGATTTAAGGACGAACTAGTTCCAAGCAACAAAGGTAACAAAAAAATGCATACAACAGACTTATCACTTGTTACACATGAAAAATAGAACAGGCAGTTTAAAGTATTTTAAAATTGCTTCATTTAAGATTGCCACCTGAAACTGTTGCTATTATGCCATTTAAGCAAACATATCACACCTGGTGAGCACTGTGCTTGGGAGATAGCAATTACAGATGCATTACAGGATACCCAGCTAAATAGTTTACATCCAAGTACCATACCATGCTCTGTTTCAACATTCTAAACATTCTTCATTCTGTTAAAAAATACTCAATGCAAAATATAAATATTCCAGACAAAAAAAGTTAAAAAAACCCCAACCAAACCAAACAAAAACCAACCACTTATTTCTCTGACCACGCACAAGTTTATCAAGTTAGGACTTGCTCTCTCTTCCTACTGCTGCATCTTTTTCTATGTTGAAATCAATATCAGAAGCCAGGACAAAGGATGAAATTAAAAATAAAACGGATGATACTGGAAACCAATTTTTGCTTATGCAATTTCAGGGCACAGAACTGGCAAGCAGCAGGGAATGCTTTGGCCCAGGACTTTAAAAAGTAAAGGTGCACTTTGCTGTTAAGTAAGAGGCAGGTCAGAAAAATTAACACCAACAGGAGTGAAAATTCTGTTGCATTTTGGAATGCTTTCTAAGACTTAAATCCACTATAATTGCTGCCTTTCCTCAACCCGATGCAGGAGTGACATCTTCACAGTGCGCCCTTCAACAGAGTTGTATTTTCAGATGATCAACTTCTATATAATCATATTTTTCATATATAGGCTTCCTTGTTGCAGGCTAAGTTTAAAAAAAAAAAAAAAAATCAACTTTTAAGACTGTTGAGAGCTAAGACAGCCTACTTGGAATCAATGCTTTACTGCGAACTATCAGAAGAAGAAATATGTTCAGTCTATAAAAAAGTTTTTGAATCTTGGTTTTATCCTGAACACGGTAGTTGGTATTTATTCCAAAGACAGCATAAAGAACATCTAAGCATGAACAGTTTAAAACCCTTCATAAAGTAAAAGCCAATGTCTTCATTGAAGGAAACCTAAATGGCTAAAGTACTTGTAAATACAAAAACTTGGAGCCACCTTTGTTGCTTGCTATTCTTTATCAAAACAGCATCTATCCTCATTCTAAATAGCCACAAAGGGCCTGATGCTCGAGGAGCAGCTATTGACCCATGTAGCAGATCAAGGTTACTGTAATCAAATTTCAGCATCCCACAGTACATTTCAGTTTATCATGTCATTCCTAATTGATAGTCCTTCATCTCCGAGATAGACCTTCTCCTCTTGTTTCTTGTCTAAACACACCATCGTAATGTGAAAAGCCTATGCAAGTTCAAGGAGAGGTTGGACTGTTTCCTAGAAGCACAGTCCACTGAGATGTACTGTATTGGCACAAACTATCTCACAAGTCTCTGAGCTACAGCTATCACGCTCTCACAGTACTTGGGAACAGTCACACTTTCCCGTAAGTATCTGGTGGGATTCACTGCCAAAGAGAGAACACAGCTTGAGAGAGAGGCTGAATCTGAGCCAGTAGGACACTCATTTTTTAGTGTTATATTGAAGACTGCTAATCAGCTCGTGTCTCCACTAGTACCTGTCTGCAGTATAAATACAAGTTGCAGGATTTGTTTCTTGAGAGAGAAGCTCATGCACTGTCAGGGGCACCAAAACTAACACCTCCAACCCACTGCAGTTTACAACTGCCAGTTTAACAGCAGGTAAAAGCCAATCTACAGTAGCTCGTCCAAGACACAGCACACAAACACAGAATTGCAAGGATTTGGCAAGATGTTGCATTTCATTTCTCCAACACATGTAGTATTTTTAAGAAGACAGCTAAAGGAAGGCAATGCTCACCATCTCATCCACCCCATGTGGTTGGGGAGCACATCTGGACTCCTCCAAAGCCACAATCCACCACCCATCCTCCTTTAAACAATGGTGGATTTTAATCCAACAAACATTAAAATATCCTCTGTGAGATAACTAATTTGTTTATTCTTTATGAACAATAGGTTGTAGCTATTACCTTTATTTTGCACATCAGCAAATTCTTACAGGAGTAAGCAAAGTTTTTAGAAGTTATTAAAATTATTAAAAAACCTTACATTATTTTAATCAATTATTTAATATTTACACTTTTTAAAATACAAATTATTTATCAAATGCATATTTTTAATTTATTTAAGCACATTTCTTAAGTAAGTCCTTCTACAAATGTGGGGTTCAGATGACTTGTGGCATTTCTAGGTGTAGGGGGACTTTAATTTGAAAGGAGGCATTTTCCAATAAGACAGTTTAGTTCTATATAAACTAAGTTTCAAGAAGAGTCCTTTTTATGGTATTAGAGTAAGAAATCCCTTTATGTCAGTTTTAAAGCTCTTAACCATATGCAGAAAAAAAACTTGGTCATAAATATGAGCCAAATTAAGTAAACAATAAACAGAAACTATCATTACAAGTGAAAGATGAAGCCTGGAGCTTTTTTCACCAGCTACTGTTTTACTTCCCACAGTCTCACAAATCACATCAAGAATTCTTCACCCAAACACCTGCCCAACAGTAACCCACAGAAAAAAAGAGCCATTAAGAAAGCAAGCACAATTGTATCGTTTATACCTGCTTTATAACAGAAACAAAGGCAATATCAAAGGCCTTCTCCCACTTTGGATATTTATGCACAATGCAGAAGTCTAGCACATGTTTGTTTGCTAATAGTTTAGACCTCAAGCAGGAAAAGCCCTCACAAATATTCCCCAACCAACAGTATAAGTCAGCATATAAAAACTCAACATTTATTGAGTATCATGACCATAAACCTGCCTAACAAAGAGAGAGTAAGACCAACTTCATACTTGTATAACAATCTAAACTGAAAAGCATTAAAATACACCACATGGACTCACTACTACAACAACCAAGACAAAAAATAACCTCTGCTATCAATCTTCAGTAGCCAGCTCACACTTTTTTTGCCCTGTTTTATGAACCACTTCTTCCTACAGAATCATTTCCAGGCCCTTACTTCAAGCCTACTATCTTTGATAGGTCAGCTACAATATTTTGTTCCATAAAATAACAAAAGTCATACCAAATTTTACTCGCCCACAGACTCTGAATGCTCAGGTGTCATTACTTTACACTCACTCTAACAGGTTCTCCTACCACCAAGAATGAAGGTAGCATAGTGAAAGACCTCTAGAACTTTCTGGTCTTACGAAGGCACTTGGTTCAACTGCAGCTGTTTCCTCTTTCTAATAGAAACACCTTGATTTATTACAGCTGTGCCTCTATTTGTTTTATCACCAGGTTTTCCTGAGGACTAACAATAACTATTCAAATTTTAGCCCTGTAGGAGCTAAAAATAAATTATATAAAAACATACAGCAAATATTTATATTATTTATAAATTTAAATATTTATAATTTATATAATAAGACTATACATTTTAGCCCTCTAGGGGCTAAAATTAAATGGAGAACAAGTGGAAAGACAAGGCAAACATGGTCTGGCCAAGAGATAAAAAGAACTCAAGGCCCACCAGGAGTTTGAAAAAGCTTCTCTCAAATAGTAAAGATCCCACAAGCAAAACAGGAGTCTCCAAAGTATCTAATAGAAACACTTTGTATAGTTACAGCTATACATTCACCATTTAATTATGTAACTAGCAGGTGTTAAAACCCCTTCTCTATCTTTACAAAGACGAATGATAGACAGAAAAGAAGAACATATGGAAATGAAAAATAGTCTTACAACATCCAGGTATGTAGGAGACACCTTTTGGGAATCCCAAAGGTTGGAGCACAATTACTAAATTACCGCATCAAGAGTGTGCTGCCAAAAACTCCTGGGGAAGCACCAGGGCCCAGAGCTGCCCCTCCCAGTGTAACATGGAACAGCTGCAGCTTGTTTAGAGGAATAACTAAAGGTGATACACACCCAAAAGGAAAGTGATCCTAATTTAAGATTAGTCTCTAGCTCTTAACAGATTGCTAAAAGTAAACGTACGTTTATTTGTATATTCTACACATAATACTTGCTTGAATACCCCTCCAAAAATGTTGTTAATCTGATAACTAAGAACATGCCATTAAAGAAAAAATAAAACTATTTTTCTTTCAGAAGTAAAATATTCCTTGTTGTTTTACAGACGAGCAGGCTCCTCTCCAAGTATATGCTGTGGTAAACTGAAGCAGTACATAATGATAAATGAAAAAGTGAAAGGTACATACAAGTGTTTTTACCTGTAGTATGCAGAGGTCGGTTTGTTACACTCAAAAATTACTTTCAGCTTAAACAATTATGTTGACCTTTCACCTTTGCCAAAACTCTATCTCATGTAAAACTAATAGGTACACACAACATTTCTTGTGAATAAGTTTGCAACAAATCCTTACAGCAACAAATCCTACAAGTTCACCCTCAGTAAAGGTGGCAAACACCCGAAGGGAACATACAGTCCTTGAAAGGGGAGGAAGTGAGATTTGTCCTTCCTCCTCAAAGGATGCATGGTGATGACCTGGAGAATATCAAGGATTTGTGGATCATGGCAATTTACAATGGCTCCTACTTTTTTGCCAAGAAACAGGGAGTACCAAGGAACAAGTTAAACAGTTCAAAGAACGTCTCACCTGCCAAGAAAGGCTCTGACAGACTGACTGAAAATACTGAGGGGAGGGAGGCTGTGCAACATCAGCCCCAACAGCTTTCCAGGTGCCTTGGACATTATGCCTTCAGAACAGCCCCACTCCAAAATCTTTTTCCACAGAGATTTTCTTCAGGTACAAATCCAGACATGATGGTGAAGGGGCTAATTCTTCACCCTATTTAGAAACAGTCAGGGCACTTCACTGTGTTCGTGGTTCATGTGCTCCCTTCACTTGAAACAGCTCCCACAAGACCTTGACAGACAACTTGCTTGAATCTCCAGGAGATCAAACTTGATAAAGTCTTCAAATATTGTCCTTTGTTGTGTATTTCGTTATCCTCCTACATTTGTGAGATCTGCCTATACTGCAGTACCAGCTACCTGGTGTAACAATATTGTTATTCCTTCTTTCCCATCTCACAGAGCTCATTCTCGTATCTCTCCATGCCCTGCTCCAAAGTGTGTTCAAATCAAAGGTTCTCTTTTTTTTCCTCTTTGCCTCAATTGTGTTTAATTAGGCTGCTTTTTTCTTTGACACCAAGGGGAAGAGTCCTATTTATTTCAATGAATATTTAGCCTGGCCTTTTCCTTCTAGTGTTCTACCTCACTGCATCTTCAAACACACTGTTCCACAGGGAGAGGGATGGATTCAAATAAAGATTAATAAAAAGGCAATTACTGTGCTATTATTAATTGAAGAAACAGGATCACTTTTTCTAGTGTCAATGAACTTCGATATACTAATAAAATTAACAAATATCAAAGTGTTTCAGGTCTGAAATAGAAACATTTACACTAAATCTGAGTAACTTTTCCAAGTACTGGGCAAATAATCATATACACTTTGAAATAGAAAAATATCTCCAGTGCTCCAAGACGAAGCTGAGCAAACTTCACTGAGTGAAATGAGAGTAGACATTATTTGCACCTTCTAAGCATGCACTATATTTTCATCTTAGTGTTTAAAATAAGGCCACTGAAAGGAGAATTTCCACTGCCCCAGCTGTCAGTACCTGTTTTTGTGACTTGCCTGCTGGGGAATTACTCATTTCCCATTTCAAATCCGAAATTACTATTCACTTGGACAGACCTGCTCCTGATTGCACCCTGATGATGTGTCCTCAGTCCAGATCATGGCACTGGCAAGATAAACGTGTAGAATGAGAATAGGAGCAAAACACGAATAAATTTTGCTTAGATCAAAGAGATGCAATCACACCCTTTCAATACCACCTGACATCTTCTTGACAATATTATGAGGCAATTAATGTCTATATGTATTGGCTGATAGAGGTGAATTATGGTAAGTTCTGGGAGGCAACTGCCTAAAGCAAGGGAAGCTGATTAATTACCCAGCAATAATTCATTATTAAGACATTTAGGTCTATTTGTGCACCACAAAGTCAGAGGGAGCAGAAGATAATAAATCCTCTAAATACTATTCAGACTAAACAGTGTTTGCAGCTATAGCCATAGAGGAACATATACACAGAGACAGTATCACCATCTTAGAAAAATTAGGTGCTTGGAAGCAAATTATCAAACCAAGTGGGCTGTCTCCATCCCATGCAATGGATGCATCAGCACATGCAGCAGGAGCCCCTCTCCTGGAATGCTCAGTATTTCTCAGGTCTGCCTGTTTTCTATATGAAATAATGACCATACACTTGAGGGAACAAACAAGGAACCAGACTGCAAAGCCTTGGGCTTTTATCTCACACCACTAAACTGAAGCAAATGGACATGAAAATATACGAAGCCTGAACACACCTTTGCAGATAAAGACCTGTATGTTAATACTGATGTTAATTGACTAAATATCATTTAAGGCAGATACCTTCCTGCATATCACACACAAGTCTCTTTTCAGGTGTGTACAAAGAATGTGTCTATTTCACAGCATTTCTTCCTTTCCTTTTTCTCTACCTGGATCATACCGATGATACATTTCTTGGCCACCACCAAGTCATTGCCCCTTATGTGTATTGTTCCCTAAAGAGTTTAAGTATTAGAGCAATGGACCACTGCACAGCACCAAATTTTAGTGGTAACTACAAAGGGGATTTATCACAGTGAGACACTGACATTTCACTGATATTTCTCACTAACAAAACAGCGCTTCTATTTTAGCAGTGATTCTAAAATACAAAATTTCCATAAAGCCTTTTCTTTCCTCTTGGTGCCAGAGGTGTCCTCAAAGTTCTTCCGTGTTAAAAATTAATTGGCTGGTTTTGTCTAACAGACCCAATGTATCAGTTAGGGAGTACACGCTCAGTAATATTTCAGAAAGATTACACCTCTCCTCCCCAAAATCTTGGATGGCAGTTTTGAGTTATTCTGAACCTCTCTCTGGGTCTAACTTCTGAACTTTTCCTTTTATCTACTTTTTAATTCATTTCATGTATACTGATACAGTAATTTTTCTTTTTGTAACCTAGTGTCCAAATACCAGAACAACCACAGCAGTGAACACCTGATCATTTCCATAAAATAACCTTCCTCTGCAAAAGTCTTTAGTCAGAATCTTATTATCAAAGCAAGTTTTTCCAAACAATTTCCCCTGCAGACTCAAAGTGCCCTCTGCTCAAAATCCTTTTGCTTAAAAGGACTGGGAGATGGATGGATGGATGATTCCTGTGCCTTGTAAAGGGTCCAATGCAATTCACCTCTGGATAGCAAACAATTCCTACCATCTAAGAGGGGATGTAGTCACAGAAGATGAGAGAATTTCTCTCTAGCAATGATATCCTGCCCCTTAGCAGATTCCTCAGGCTGTTCAAATAAAATTTAAGGTTTAGCTCATGACACTCAGAGGATACTGACAAATGATGAAAGCACTGTCACTACAGCTCTAACTTGACTTTCTGTCTACACTACTGTACATTTTAAATCATTTCTGAACAAGAGCACTAGAAATGGGCACCAATCTCTAAATCATCCATGAAAATACAATGGCATCCAACAGGTGCTTGCTTGAGTTATCCCCCTAAGTCAGGGAAGTCAATACTTAAACAGGCATACAGAGGATAACACAAATAGTTCTGTTCCTAAGAGCTGCCTCCTTCCCATGTCTCCTCATTTCACATGTGCATTTAAGAGGTCAATATTCAAGAGCTTTTCTTACAGTCTGTTCTTGAACCCTCAAACTTGTTCTCATCTCAGTACTTCTAGGTAACTCATTTTAGAGTTACTGAAGATTTGTTAATCACATTTATTATCTTCCAAGCTACTAGGCAAACCAAGTGGGTTATTCTGTCTAATAAAATCCAGGTGTGCCTGACCAATATATGATAGAAAGACATTTACTTCAGGAAATGCTTCCGAAAAAAAGACCTTTTCCTTGGTCTTCTGGGCATAGTGGACATCACATAAAGGTACTAGAGCAAAGCTATGAAAACCAGAGCAAGGCAAACAGCGCTGGCCCCAGAATTGTTTCTCACACAGCAAAAAAGCCAGAACAAGTAGGAGGAAGTCCAAGATTATTTAGATGATAAATATGCATCCACCAAAACACTGCATTGGGCAAATGGACGGACTCTACAGAATTAGAGCAGCTGCCAACATTAGACCTTGGTTTGTAAACCCACTTTTCATTATAACTCTCCACACAAAACTTTGGGGCCTTTCACTACTCTCCCAAGAGGTTTTGGCTTTGGTAGTAGTTTGCTTAGTGCCAGCTTGAATGTCACTGGACCTACCTTATAATTTATCTTCAGAATATTTAATTAGATCAACTTTGTGCCACATTAGCATGCTTGGGTTTAACTTCTTGCCTTATTTAAAATTATAAAGTAGATAAAGAATAGGGCCTACAATTGTTTACTTCATATTAGGCACAGTTTCTGCATTCTGTGAATGCTCCCTCATTAGATTTTGTCTGCTTGCTAGACTTAATTTATCCACTCTAAAAACATAACAAGACTGAATTCAAGTCCACAGACATGCTGAATGCTAAACTGGCGGTGAATTATTAAAAGCAGAATTTACAGTCTAATATTAAAAATATAGTTGATACCTAAACTCAGTTAAAAAAAATTGAGAGAAAAATAGTTATCCCCTGACAGTGCCAGAAGATTCTCATTATTGAATATATGCACTGAACTTTTCTTACGTTTGATTTCAGAAACTTCATGTTTTAAATATCAACCTTAGCAGAAAGAAGTGAAAAAGTAAAAAACTGTTCTTACACTCAGATACAGAATCACAGTGCAATGATACTTGACAACAAAACCAGAAAGTAATCAGCTCCTAAAGCCACAATAACATCTGTATCCCACCATGCTGAGTTTCAGAAAATGCACTTCACTGAAAAGGAGAGCAAGACAAGAGATGACTGTTGCTAAGACTCACCACTCTTGCTCCCAACGTACATCAAATCCAAAATCTTTTCCACATTCTTGCAAAAAGGAAACGAAGCAGATTGGCACTTGACAACCTATATTTCTCCTTTGTTGAGCAATCTACATACTATTTTCTCATGAAATAAATAATAGGTAAGATAGAATACACGGGGTTTTGTGTTTATATTATCATTTCAACAACTCACTACAGTTCTCACTCCAACTATTTTACTTCCAAGACTGAATATATATACATACAATGTCTATATGTATCATTTCTGTCTAAACACACACACATACTCAGTCTCCTTGTTGGACTATCACCCCTTTGCACCCCAGCACGATTCCAGTCAATGCAGTTACTACCAGTGCAAGGATCCCAGCACAAGATCAGCAGATTGTGAAAGTTATACTCAAAATGGGCGGTGGGAAGGTTTGAGAGAATACAAGCAGATTAAGAGCTAGGATTCAATTAAAACTTCATACAGTGCTATACCACATTTTGTGTACAGTTTAAATAGCAAACCCTGATATTTAATAAACTGCAGTCTATGTTCTGGAGCCAGTCTATTAGCACATTTCACAGGAGAGGGAGAAACTCATGTGGGTTCAATGAAATCTACCTAGGAAAAGAGATTTTGGCTCAATTACACTGTGTACTTATTCATCCAGTTTGGCAACGAGCAGGGCTAAACTACCAAGTGGTAGAGGATTTCCACACCACATATTTGAGTCTCCACACCTAATTCTGCCTACTACACCATTTGGATCCAAACCACAGTTTGTCTCAGCTCACAAAAAGGACAGCAATGCTACCATGCTTTGCCCATAAATTGTAAAATCAGTATTTACAAGTCAAATGCCAGATGTATTCAAGTATCTGAAAAACATTTTTGTGCACAAAGTATTTTATAATTTCCTGTATACTTGAAGTTGGTAAGCACATATATTCTTCTGTCCCATTTTACACCACTGACAAACAGAAATTATGTACAGGAGGCATTCTGGGCCCGCATCTACTCCATAATCTGGATAGTGACTTTAACAAGTCATCCATCAAGACTACAAACTGAGTTTTAGTATTACGGAGAATTTTGCCTACTCTAATCCCTCCCAGTGCACAGATACCTCTCAGGGGATCTAAGAGGTTCAGGTGGATGACATTTCACCGTATATAAGGTGTTAATTATGTAAGCCTCCTCAGCTTCACAAGAAAAAAATACAAGATAGGAGCTGAAAAAGAGAATGGTGCACATGTTGTTTCATCAGCTGCAGCCGGTACCTTGCTCTGGCTAGAGAAATAAAACTGGCCGTGACTGAGAAATTATATATTCAGAACTTCCAGGGATATCCAAGGTAACTAACTTGTAGTTACTGTCACCCAGTGTTGCAGTTTCAATAGGATCTCTGGGCAAACACCCCTCCTGCAGTAGGTCACGCCATAGAGCTTTTAGTGACTGCAAACAGACAAGACCAAAGCTCTACTCCCACCTAAATCCAGCTCCATCAGAAGCACTCTGCCTTCCAGCTCTCTGTGAAAGCACTGGATCACTGCTGACTCAAAGCAAGTGCATGTCCTGAGTCACTGCCACTCACTGTCCCCAATGACCTTGTACTCAAGTCAAAGCAGGCCTGACTCCTTAATTTACAAGCTAGGAAAAGCCCCAACACCAAATGGTGTCCATCTAAATTGCAAGAAATTATAGCAAATTACATGCCTATTCCCTTAAACTCTTAGTGCTACAACACTTGAAATTAGTACCAAATTGTGCAGACCCTTCTCCCTCCATTTCAAGAAATACTAGAACTTAGTCACTGTAGCTTCTAAATAAAACAGCAAACAATTTTATATCTACACACAAAGTCCATAATACAGAATTATTTAGGTCCAAAAAGCAAATTACAGTGTAGTTCTACAAGGCTCTTATCTCCTTACAATGTCAATTTTCTGGAAAAACACTTCACACTTATCAGTTGTCATCAGTTAAACAAGAAAATGAAAAAGAAAATTACCTAAAAGCCAGAGTTTTTAGATAGATAGATCTGAAACTTTCCATTGTGTTTAACCACGACCCATTTATTTATTCCATAAATGCTTATCACTGCCCAGACAAAACTAATTTGCAGGCCTTCTTTTGATATTTTCAACAGTCTAAAAGGATTGTTATTCTGGGTAACATCGAATGTGAATTGCAGGAATTTTGCAATGAAATCGAAAAATCTTTACAATACAGGTAATCTCAGTTTTCATGAGCTTGACCCTATTTTGCATTCAAAAATGCAGCAGTTAACATCTATTTATAGCAACACCAGCTATGTGACATGGTTGATAAAACCTTATGTGAAACAACTATTACAGAATTTTCTCATACTTTTCCAGGAAACTTTCAAGATATCTTCCTTTATATTAAAAATACTTTCAATTGAGCATGCCAAGAAAACAATCAACAAATCTCACTTCACACATTGAATTTCTGGATCACTTTTTTTGCATATATGGAAAAGCTGCTAAAACATACCCTAAGAAAATAGACCAGATTTCTTACTAATGCAAATGTGGAAGAACATGAGCCAGCTCCAGCCATTCACGTGTTCCTCTGCCAGTTTTAGATTAATTACTGCTTTGATGTACCGACTAACTGATTGGTTGTAAATATGTTTTCCTTCTTGTGGTGCCTCACAACCTCCTTATCAGTTAAATAACTCACTCACCTCTATGAAATTCCCTCCAGGATTTTTGTCGCCTAGAAGAATTATTGCCCACGATCAAAGCCTGCTATTGTGACAGCCCTATTCCATGATACATTATTTCCTATTCTATGGTGCATCCAATAAAATTACATTGCAGAAGCCTCTACTGTTTATGTAATTCATCATTACTTTTTAAATATATCACTGTAAACATCTACTGTATATTGCTGAGTGAACAGCAAAGTCAAAAATACTTCTTAACCATTATATAAGTATCAAGATACCTAGTATATTTTCATACTAATATTTTTTGAAAGTAAAAGGCTACATATTAATAAGTGATGCTCCAAAATTTACTTGCTGTACCTTGGAGACAATTAGAGAAAAATCCCTTATCCACCTCACTGTTTCCACCACCTTATTAACAAAGCTACAAGCCACACCTAAGAGCAAAGAAGTCACAATGTACAGAAGATGCCATCAAGTTTGCAAACAGCTGTTAAATGCTTCCCCTCTCCCCTTTATGCTTTACAACTGCAGTGGAGTTTCCACCCAAGCAGAGGTATTCCACTCAAGTATCAAATCTTAAACATCAAATGCATAATTGTTCTATTCACATAATAGCCAAGTAAAAAGTCATCCAAAGCATGATTCTAAGTATAATTTTCTAAGTTATACAGCATTTAAAGAATTAGCCCACAGAATTATCTACAGAAGTTTATATATCATTTGAATAATACAATACAGGCCAGACTCAACATTCACTAAAGTCAACGACAAAATTGCTGAGATAATTCCTGAGCAATGATTATAAATCAGAATGGTATCATGACTTCTAAAATACCAGGGAAACACTCATGACATTTGGGTGTTATAAAAGTCCTGGAAAACATCAGGAATGGTTGATGGTACAGGATTTTGTTATCCAGTCAACATGGTTCACACTTAGCCTTTGTGTATTACAAAGCTGGGGGTTTATTTTAGGCAATGAATGCAGAGAATATCTGTTTGATAGCTCACCTTCAAGATCTTATTCTTATTCAAGAGTATTCTTGCTATTTGTAATCTATTTGGAGTCTTGTATTTTAGACAGGTCTACATGCCATAGCTGCACTGAGAATACTTTCATAGGTGACTTTTGCAAATAAGTCATCTGGACCCACAAAACTTATTCCAAATATACTTAGAAAGATAAAGTGCACAGATCTTAAGTACATGCTTTCTGCTACTTTCAAACATGGTTTCTAGAAGATTTGAAGAGAAACTCAATAATTAAGGAAGAAACACTCCAAATTTTATAATGCTAAAGCTTATTTACACTTATGCACACTCACCTCTTTCAAGAGAAAGAGAATTATTCAATCTACCCATTGCATCTTGAATTTGTATCTGCTTTTCACAGTCACTTATATCAAGAGGGTTTTTTCCCTCAGCAGGATATTAAAATCTTACAATCATTCATCTACAATAGACAGTCATTTTTTTCAAAACTAAATAAAAACAACTGCTACTTAAAAATGGAAATTCAGAATAACTTACTGTCATATATTCCAACTGCTCATAAAATAGATTAATGTTTTAAATAATTAATTTAGAAAGTCAAGTGGTTTTAAAACATGAACCCACTTAAAAGCAGCCTACGCTACAATGCAAATGGATTCACAGACTCACTGATTATTAATTCTGTAAAGCCATGCTATGATCAGTGAATGCTGGTGATCTGTTTTCCTCCAAAGATTAAATGAGAAACGGAACTGAGCCTAGTAGCACACAAAAAGGAAGAAACACAAAATAGGTTTACTTTATACAATTCAAGTCAAAGAGAGGAAAGTGACTTCCTTCACTAGAAGTACTCATATCAGAACCTCCTTGGCATCTAATGAAGAGATGACCAAAGAACCACCCCCACAAGCACCACTTTAGGCTGTGCAGGTTTCCTAGAAGACTGTGGAAAAAGCTGACTAATTCCAGAAAGCCAACCTTCTAATGTCTAAATAGATTTTATGACTTAGGTCTGTTTTGCAGCTGGTGACCGCTCACCTCAAAGTCTGGATACTCAGTCCACAACATGATGCCCCTCTACTGTCTTGCATTTTGTGCAAACTTTCCACACTTTCTTACTTTATTTAAACAAGGGATTATATAGCTCCTTATTCAAGCACCATTTTGACTGCCATTTTTTAAGATGTATGTGCATTTTTAGTTACATACTCATATGCAGGGATGCATTTAAATTTCTACCCATTCCAAGAAAAAATTAGGTATGTTCTCAAATCATTTGGGAGACCACAGCTTTTCTTTTCTATCTCTATTCCCATTTACTTGCAAAATTTCCCAATTTTCATTTGCATTTAGTTTGATACAGAATAATTACATCACCACACATATTTTTCTGACTATGGTACAATTTCAATGATGTGGGAAAAAAAAAGACATCAATTTGCCAGATGATTAATCCAGGTCTCTTTTCATCACAGAGAGAAGACCACTATAAAATATAAAGTATTGTCTTGATGATGAGTGATAAACAAAATCTAAATATATGATTTTAAATGTAGTTTAATACATCTTATATTATTTAAAAGTATTCTAGTTTTCTGGTCTTGAAATTATTTTTATGAACTGAAATGTCTAACTTTCTAAAGCATACTTTCTAAAAGCAGAGCAAATAAAATGGAGAAGGCATCCAGAGAAAAAGAAAATATGCTAACACATGAATTGGCAAAGGAGAATTTTTGTACCACCTGGCTCTCCATATTTCTATCAGCCAATCAGATTACATGTTAAAAACAAATGCCATTGTGCAGTACCTCACTGAGCGGGTCTGAGAAAGCGATTCAGGTGCAAAGGCATCAGCACCTACTGCTGGTGCAGTCAAGCCCCGTCTCATGTACACTTGCCATTCCAGAGGGATACAGGTCACCTCAAGTTTGTGCTATATTTGCCAAGCCCATGCAGATTTCTTACCATCTCAAATGGCTGTAGACAGCTAAGACACCTCAATTTTTCTCATAATATGCACCATTTCAAAGATTTTATTTACCATTTAGTTCCTGGCACATCTGTAATATGACTCTTTGTTTAGTTAATAGGCAATCATGAGAAACTTCATGAACAGCAGCCATCAAAGAGCTAAAGACAACACTATTTCTATTGGCAGAAGAGGCTTCCAACCTATGTGGCACAAAGACTTGCTCACTTAAGTGACAAATGAAATAACTGTTGGAATTTTGTACGATTCACAAGTGCTTGGTGACCAAGCTCTATATTGTGAGGACATCCGGGTCTGTCAAAATTAGGTGGAGGTTCTGTTATAGCAATACATTTCCCAGCTAACAACTGCTATTTCTAACAGGACCAGACCTGAAGTATTTGCACATCAGGAGTTTATCATCTGCAGTACAGAAGCTTTGGTATCGAACACATTCATGAGAAAATGCCTTTTAACAAGTCCAAGTGGGGTATTTTTAAGGATATTTGAGTTACAGATCAAGCTTATCAAGAGTCTACTCAGGTAACCCTTTGGGGGAATCAATGGAAGTTTCTTTGCTGGGTCAGCTTTTCACAGCTCATTCTATTCCCATGGAAGGGACTACAGACTGTGCCCCTGACTCCTGTGATTATGATGAAGTACCACATCTCAGGCAGAACTGCTGTTCTGTCTCAGCCATGAAAACAGCATCATTTCACTGTAAGGGCAGTCCAAAGAGGCAGATAGAGAACACAAAATAGGATCAGATGTGCTATGAAATCCACATCTGGACAAGTCCTAGCCCACTACAATCTTTTCAACGCAGCTGTTTTTCTTTGTCCCATCACAAAAGGCAGGGACTATTTCTAATAGAGTGCAAACCCCTACAGCATGTGGGATCAGTGGTGTGACAAAGGGATTTCAGAGAAAATTGAGAAGGGGTGAGCAGAGTCACTACATCCCTACCAGTGGGCAGCCTACTAAAAACTTTTTAACTGTAAAATATTAGGTATTCAGCCCACAGTTCATAAACTACAGCCATGGTTATTGTCATTGGAATATTTTTATGTACTTATATTAATGTATATTTCAAACATACAGTCGAAGGTTATACATTTGAAATCATGTGTAACCTTCTGTATTGATTTCAAGATTTAGTTCAAGAATATGATTGACTTATTAAAATATTTTCCTTTCTCAAGTCACAGAGCATAATTAAATAATTATCAAAAAAAGATAATGCTGTATCATCCTATCACCATGCCTATTCTATTACTCCTGTGGATTACTTGAGTAATCCATAAAAGTTCTAAACAACAATAATTAAGAGAGAAGAGACAGGATAGGACCTTCCAGTTCTGATCCCATGAGAGCTGTAAGGTTTACTCTGAAGGCTATACATTACTCTGACTGTTCTTATTTAAAGTCAAGAAGTAGAGAATATGCTTCAGCTTCTAAAAATTTACAATCTTTAATCCATTTTTTTTCAACATGAGTAATTTATCAAGTGTCCACAGTACAAATCCGAACAAGGAAAACTACATTTTGATTAACTAAAATCTAATTACTCGTCTAAATGCAATGGGCACGAGATTGTAAAGTAGCAAAGCCCTCCAATTTTCATTAACTTCACTAAATACCACACCTTAACTTTATACAGGATAAAGGTATTTAAGGAATTCTATAGTGTTTGACAGTTCTAAGGTCACAGTCTTGCTTTTGAAAACAACTGTAGAAAACTGTATTCTAACTGCCGTAACCTCATGCTACACAAAATCACAATGCAACCTGTTCATTCCCACTGGATACATGAAATATTATCATTAGTTACTAAAATTAATTGCTGGACATTATCATGCTCTTTAGAAAGGTTAAAAAATTCCTTTGTTGCCCTTTAACTGAAATAGTTTGAAGCTGGAATCAAAGCGCAGCATTAGAGTAAAGGAGAATAAACAGAACTAATCTTATTAATGAATGAGAAATAGATATTTTATCATAATGAAAATGGTGCCTGTGAATTGTGTTTACTTTATACTTAACAAAACAGATATTAATAGAACTTAGCAAAATAATGCCTCAGATCAAAGCTTATAACATCATACCCTTTCAGTAGTTGTGCTTGTTGGTTTTGTCCTTTTTTTTTCCTGTCATTGATTATCTTTTTCCCTAGTCCTCCTTCCACCTCTGAACATCATTCATCACACATAGTCTTATACTGTGTATCATCTACCCATAAGAGAAACCAGTGTGTTCTTCAGCCTGTGATCAGATTCTGAGTACTCAATGAAATAAGTCTAAATACAAAAGCTTTTTTAGTTAATGTTATAACTTGCCTGCTGTCATTACCCCTATGTCATGGAATTAACTTACTTCATTTCCACTTCTAGGTTATTTATTTCCTAATGTCTTCCACTGTTCTCTTAAGACACGTTTTAAAGCTGGTTATTCCAAAGTTATCCCAAGTATTTTAGCAAGGCATGACATTGAGACTGACGTTTACCTAAGTCATTTACGGAAAGACAGGAGGAAAAAAATAACGGGGAAAAAAAAAATCAAGACAGCTTTTTTCTGTAACCAACAGCATAGAAAGAAAAGCACGTGTGCTTTCCTCACTCCCATCCTTACAGTATCTCTGGTCTCAGCATCAAAATCAAGTTGTTCCTTTTGCTCTTCCCTTGCTATTTCTTCCCCCACCAAAAATAAAAAAAACCCTGATGTCATCTAGATCGACTTTGCAATGAGAACTGCAGTGACAGAGAATGGCTACCTGAGCCTAGAAACGCATAGCTCAAAACCTTAAACCTTTGCTAATCGAGAATGGGTCCGTTCTTCCAGATGCAAAATGGCAACCTGAACTGCATTAAAAAAATATTTGATCTCTCCTTGAGTGCACAGCACACAGTATTTTTCTCTGCACATACCTGTTTGAGCAGTCAATCATCAAGGCTTTCTAGCCTTTACTAGAAAGTGGCATTAACATGGGGGGTGGGACATTAAAGATACACTTTTACCATTAATTCATTTTAAAGGCACATTCTCTTTCTCTTTAAATCTATATTGCATCTTCAGTTTGATTTTGACAAACAAGACAGAGTCATAAGATATTACCGCAGGCCTGGTTCCTACGGTATATCACTGTGTCCTGCAGCCATAGGGAGGAGGAGGAGAGAAGATCCAGCAGGCAGGAATTGTGCAGAAAGATTGATTTATTTAATTATTTTACACACTCTTTCATAGACTTTTTTCTTCATAGTCTAATTGGACAAAGGACCAGCCACCCCTTGGGGGTGATTGGCTAAAATCCTAAAACATCCATTATCAAAATATTTTTCTACTGTGCCATAAACAAGACTTTTCAAGGTTGCAGGTGGCTTGGTTGTTTACATACTCTGCTACCTCTTCTGTGAGAGAGAAAAGTCTCTCACTGACTTAGAAAATAGCAAGAAAATCCTTGCTAGCAGCATTTTTGTACCTACAATAAGAGAAAAAAGATCAACCCAAACTTGCAAAACTGAATGTGACCCCTGTAGATCACATCCTGCTTCACCAGCTGCTTCATCTACATCTGTGCACCTAAGAGCAGCCCAAGACACAGCAAAGGACACACCTACTGCTAATTTTGATTCTGTTATAGTAAAAATTCATTAAGAGGTTTCAGGGGAAAAAAAGCATGGAATAAACAGTCCATAAAAGTTTCAGTGGTACCATGATACAGCACATTAATAGCTTTAACATGAAAAAAAATTACACGTGGGCTAATAAAAAGCCTTCTTTTAATTCCCTCTGCAACACCTCCCTGTGACTTGACCATCTGTACATTGATATATGAGTAAAAATACTTGAATGTGTGGTGCCAAGGGACTTGTAGATCCATAGTCGCTGACTACAACAGCAGCATGTTGAGAACACCCCCTGGACAACCTTCAGCTCTGCACAAGGAGCCAAAGTTAGTATTTTCCCCCTCAGCTGCTTCAGAGTCATGCTGACTTCCCCAACCAGAGTAATTTCATCAAACATCTGCCTGACCTAAAGCAATACTTGAAAAGAAACGAGGATAGTTTGAAGGTAAGACAACTTGGAATGATCTTTCCTCTGTAAAGATGCTACTGCACATCCACTCAGCACAAAATACACCAACCCTTTAAGCATTTTTATTTTACTCCTCAGTATGTTACTTGAATAAGATACACATACCCTTAAGAAAATAATACACAGATTATGGTAGACTATGGTTGTGTACAGGATATGTATAAAACATTGTTTTCTAGTACAAAATTTATAGCTTCAGATATTTTCTAAATTTAAATTCATGGCTTGGAAGTTTGCTTTGAAGGAAAACCATATGACGTTCTCTTCTTATAACTCAAACTTGCATGGGAAATAAAAGGAGAAAGAACTTGGAAAAGTATTTAAGAATATCCTAAATTGCTCCAAACCAAGAATTATAGTAATTTTTTGGTTTTGATTCACAGCAAAATGATTTTACTGGGAAAACAGTTTCTCTGCAGACTTGAACTGAGGGCTTCACCAATGCAAGTAACGAGAGATGGTTACTGTAAGTGAATGTTTCACCTTGGGATGTACTTTGCAATCCAGCAAACCATAGGCTATCAGGATCATCTCATCTCAGCAACTTCCTTGAATAGACCTCATAGGATTTCTGACTCAGTCAGAATATTGTAAGGCCAAGCAGGGAATCTTCTTGGTAACATTTGTTTTTGAAGGAGGAACAGAGCAGCCTTCTTACATCTTTGCACAGTAGTCCTATTTTTACTGGGCCTGAGTTACCCCACATTGCACAAAATTTCTGACTTTGGGGTTGAAATTAGAACTGCAAAATCCTAAATACCAAGGATGCAGTGTGTCCTTACAAGAGAAACATCAAAAGTTAATACACTTTGTGCCAAATTAAAGGTTTTTAGTACAAAGATCTAACAACAGAAGAGTTCATATATGCTTATACAAAAAATATGAAGTGTATCTGCAACCTAGGGGTTGGAAATTATTCATTAAAATAAGAAGGCCCTAGCCCTTAGATACTGTTTTGACTTTCTTCTCTTTTGATCTTAATGTGAAACAATTTATAACATCAAAACGGTGTTATATTTCAGAACTTTTGTTTTAATTGTAATGCCAGCATTCATAATAATTATAATTTGCTTTTCAAATCATCTTTGAGAAGAAAGGCATAATAAAATCATCATAATAAATCCACTAGAGGATTATTGTTGCACTGGAATATCAAAGACCTTAGGATGCATTGAAGATTTATTGTCATACAAAACATTGAAGTGTTAATGATCTTAATCTGAAACTGAGTGTTTTTCCTTTGATTAGATGCTATACATCAGTATGACAGTCTTAATACTTTCTGGTTAGACTGATAAATGAAATCAATTTTGTTACATTACTCAGTACATCTGCAAGTTAATACCGAAATAAAATTATTTCCTTATAAATTTTAAATTATAAACTATAGAGATGCAAGCACAGTACAGCTGTTGCTTTACTTTGCAGTGCACAGTGTGTTATGAAATGGATTAAGCAACTTCCCACCCCCCAAACGTGAGAAAATTTTGGGAGTTTTTCTTCTGAGCTGATGTTACTCCTAAGAAATACTTCACTTCAAAATGATCGAGGCATTTAACATTTGAATGAGTTTACTAATTTAAGCCACAGTACTATTCATATGCTTACAGCCAGGAGCATATACACCTCGCTGATTGAGCATGGGGGACCTACAAGTCCACAACTATTCTGGAACTTCTATTCACATGCAAGACATCTCTGCTGATGCTCCATGTTGTGTTCATGCCCAGACAATGCAATACAAAACCATAGGGGAACACTCACCATGCCTTTGGCCCACATGGCTAGCTATAAGCAGCATTCTGTGTCATTTAGACCCTGACAACCCTAAAATCTGTGGTTTACAAGCAGCTCCATTCCATGTTTTTTAACAAGACTCAAACACAGAAAGAACAATCATACATTTCCTAAGATAATGAGCCCTTATTAATTCTTCCTTTACCCTTACTAAGAAAACCTAGGAAACCAAGCTTTATATTGTAAATGCCTAAGCAAGAGGAGAGCACAAATTTTTCCTAAGAGCTATATGGGAATAAAACAACTTAATCCATTTCAAATTACTTCATGCATACCAAACCTTGCAAAGCAGTCATGAAAACATTCATGCCTAGGCACAAAGTATTTATGCTGAGAAAAGCAATCTTTCACTTGCGCATCAGTGTAAGTTAATAAAAATCTTTCAAAAGCTTCCTCAGTATTTTTCAGTTTTCAAATCTAAATTTAAATAACATCCATCAAGAATCCACATATGCAGAACAGGCACAGCAATAATAAATGAAAAACTGACTCTGAAGTAGACAATTTAATTCTTAGTACGCAAGATAATGCAAACAAAACTAAAAGCAATAACTAAAAATAGGCATTATTTTCTCTTTTCATCAAAAGCTGATTATAACCCCTCTAAAAAACCAGCATGATCTCCACAGGTTCCGTTGCTCTATATAAGAAAGATATAGTGGCATTTATTTCTTGGATTCACATAGTGGGTTTGTGACCTGCTTGGGCAGGGTATGGAGGGCAGAGCTGAGCAAGCACAGCAGGTGTCTGCAGCATCTGGTCATTCAGACACACAACACGTGCCCAAGGTGCACAGCAAATACACAGTGGTGCTGCACGACCACGTTCCCAACACATTTTTGCACAGATGATGTCATGCCATGCAATTTGTAACAAAACTAAGGATATCTAGGATCAGGTGGCTTCAGAGAATGCTTGCTGATTTACAAGGTTAATTTCCCATAGCAGCACCTAGGCAGGTTAGTGAACTAAGAAGCATTTTCCTTTCAGTAATGGAATAAAATAACATGCTGACAGAACTGACTGAAAATACTTAATTTTTCCCTCTTGCATAAGAATATTTAATGTGACCTCTAAATGACCCAACCAAGAGAGGCATTTTTTCCCTAGATAAAATATATGATGGGGAGAAGAAAAAATGTATTTTTAGGAACAACACTCTATATTAGCTTTTTGCCACAAGCCTTTGAAATTCTTCTTCAACAGAGGACTAACATCATGGAAGAAGGCAGGAAATTCCATAATCAGAACTAAATTTAAGTAAACAAAGAAGGATGCAAAATTTCAGATTCCTAAGGTTCATGAAGTTGAATTCTCCAACTTATGACCACAGTGGTATCAGAGAGAACATGACGACAGCTGATGTTGGCCAAGAGTCCACAGGAGAGGACTTTGACTGCTCCTGAGTGATGAATGACACACATCTCTGAACAGAATGACCCTGACAGCATTCCTGACTGTACAATCATGCAGCAGCAAGACAACCAGCAACCAAAGAAAATTCCCAAACAGCCTCACAGAGAAGCTCCCGACCAGCTCTGTACTGCTTTCATTAAAAGATGTCAGACCGCAGCTTTTTTTATTGACATGCTCTTCACAACAGTATTCCATACATGAAAGTCCATGTAAATGGCTGCATGAAGAATTTGTACATGTTGTAATTACAGAAGAAATTTCCAGCTACATTAGAAAATTAGACATTTGACAGAACGGAGCAACTGAAAATGTTTATGTTATATATAATATTTACAAGTATTTTTATAATAGACCAGTATTACTCTATCCTACATCTAAGAAAACAAATATTTAGCATAACCTGCTCAACTGTGCAGCATAACACTAATGACAAGCTTTCTTTCCAAATTAATTTGTATTATCACTCTGATAATAATACAATACTGTTGTTACTGTGACTCATGGAAATAAAAATAAGCTGCTTAACATGAATATTGTTTTATGTTGGTTTAAAGAACACAACTCTGAAGGGCTTCACAGCCTCTAAATTTGTTTAGATGACACGAGTAGATCCTTTTTGCCAGTATGCAGCTATACAACTTCCCTGGATCTGGTTTAGCAGTAATATATTTCCCTAAATGGCAGCTCTGCATATAGACAGGAACTTGTCTAACTGGAGTGCCAAGAACTCGTGGGACTTGCAGTGACTATAGGCCTTCTGTGGCTGGACAAAGCCTGACAGTTTGAGTCTACCAAAAAGCCACAGGGGTAGACTCAACCTAACACATGTGGCTTAGCAACTCAAGTTAATACCACATCAACAGCAGCTCCTCTGCTTCTGGTTCAGACCTGACCCCAAGCCAGATACCTGGAAACACTGTGGGCAGCGGGAAGTGGCACACAATACAACTTATCTACCAATATTTCCTGAATTGCCCTAAGAAGATCCAATTACTACAAGCAATATAGATTTCTTGGGCTCTACATAGTTTGGATGCTGGCTGCAGTATTCTGCTCCAAAACAGGCATACAAGCAATAGACTTGGCACAAAAAAGCCCTTTGGTTTATATTTTCTAGAAATCACCATTTCCCCTGGCCTTGGTCAGAACTTCTAAATTCCCTAAATGCCACCAAAAGCAGGAGACATTTGCTCTACAGTTGGCCAATTCAGGAAGGTATGACGGATTTTCCTGATGACGCATTCAAATAGTCTCTGCTGAGTACACTAGGATTTACGACAGCAATTAATATAAACTGAAATAACAAAAAAGATAACATGTTTCAGGTGTAGATATTATCTCAAATTCTGGTTTTTAGGATCAGAGTGTTGGGGAAGATGAAACAGGAAAGCCTTATAAATATGATTGCCTGACAAAAGATTTTGGGAATATGAAAACTACAGGCAACATTGAAATGAAAACCACTTTTGAAATACCAAGTCTTAGTTACTGAACAACTGGAAAACAATGGTATGGCCACTGAAGGTAATCCCCTCTTGATTGAACAATACCCTCTGCTTGCAGGCAGGTCCAAGGGTCAGATCAGACCCTACTAGCTCAGCAGAAGGGGTCCAAAGAGTAGTTTTTAGAAGTTAAGATGTAACACTCTATGGTAATATAAGAACTCTTATAGGCTGTATGTAAATGCTATAGGATTTGTATCTTGTATTAGATTGGTTAGTGACAATTAGAATATTCAGTACAGAAGATGATTTATTGTATTGTAACCAGGACTTCACCATTCCATCCTATTCTCATCACTTCTTCTTCACTTCCATTCCTCTCTCTCTTACTCTTACACACTCTTACACTCTCTCTCTCTCTCTCTTTACTTACTCGCTTACTCTCTTGCTCTCTTGGGCCTGCTCAGAGCTGCCAGCTGCAGCTCTAAGCAGTGCCCCAATACCCACGCCCTTTGCAATAAACCGCATGTTCCAAGATCTGACTATAGAGATCTCTCGTCTCTGTCCGTCCCAACCGTCCAAACCCACACCCCAAGCTCCTACATCAGAGTTTTTCCAAGAATGCTCAGTCATTCTCCTGCAGCAACAGTCTTTTGAACTGGCAGTCTGAATTGTCCATGCTTCATCTTGAAATTAAAGAAAATCACTGGTAGCAAAAGTGAAGACTCAACCAAAACCTATCACTTTCATTCTGCTGCCAACTTGCTCTCAATCTCTTCATTACTCTCTGGAAGCTCCTCTACCAACTTTTCTTTATTTTTCTGTATTAGGGGAAAGAGGGATGGCTCCTCATACATTTGGAGCATCTTCAGAGCAAATTTTAATAGAACTACTCATGTTTTATTGTTACCACAATCGCATATTATATAACACTATCTAAAACAGCCTCTCCATTGGAATAAATTTGATGCCACCATTGATGTGCCCATTGCACTTTTACAACTATCTGAATAGGACCAATGCTAGATCTTGTTTTACTGTTCTAATATTAAGAAGAAAGAAGAGTCAATTAAAAAGCTTACTGCTGGAAAATTAATTTCTTATGATGCTAAGTGAATAGAGAGACAGATTGCAGCTTGCTTATGAAGGAGGTTACTGGGTAACTGGCTTCTCTAATTTACACTCTCAAATAAACCCATTCTGACAGATGCTCTAAAACACATTTTAAATGGAAGCCTAGTGGCTTATCCCAGCGTTCATACGCATGTGAAAACCGTCTTTTAGCATTAAAAGAAATAAAAATACATTAGGAGAAAGGAAAAGAAAGTGTGCATATTTCCCTATACAAAGACTCCACACGGTACTTCAAGAAACACTTCAAGCACAGCCGTGTGTCTATGGAAACTGGATTTGCACACTCTACTATCACTGAAATTCCTTTACTTACAGCACAAAGTACCCAGTAACTGCAGAGTCATCTTGCATTAGCATTCAACTTCCCTCCCACTTATGGAAAAGGTATTTGTTTGCAGGAGTCCTGTTCGCCATTACCTACAGCACCTTGTTTGTTATGGTAAGGACAAAACATACTGGAAGATGGAGGAAATCAAGTGCCATCTACCAACAGGTAAAATAAAACTAAGCTTAGCTCTGCCAGCTTTTTCGTTTATAATTAGACCAGGGTGTAGAACTGCTGTTACAAAAAACAAGATCAAACTTCAAGGAATCACACCAAAGATTTAAGGAATTCTAAAATAAAAAATTAAACAAATGTTTCCATATCACTACAGACACTCATTTCTAATACAGTAAAAATACAGCACTGACAGGAACATTGTAAGAAACCATGGACTGCAGTACAGTACTTAAGCCAGCTTGAACTCTAATACAAGTAGAATCACCTTTTTTTCAGCACAATAAAGCTTGGAACTTGCATAGACAAGAAAATCCTCCTCTGCACAATTTACTGGCAGAAATCATCCACAAAGTTGACCAAAAGAAAATTTTGAACACTTTCATTTTACATATGCAGTAAAATACATATATATATATCTGCACTACAGAGAAGCAAATCTTTCAAGAGACTCACCTATACCATGCAAGATCGAAGTAAAATATGATGCACGTTTTTCCTACTAGTATTTATCCAGAGTGCAGAAAGTACGGGGAAGTGGGGAAGAGAATCATTACTTAATTGCAAGTCACTGCTAGCACAGGAGCGGATTAAGGCGGCAAAAATACCAAATGCAAGTAACTTTAGCTGAACAATAGTAACTAGATACAATTTCCTGAACAATTCCATATGGATGCCATTCAAATTTCTGACGGCTCATAGAGTTAAAGGAGACACAACTTCTGACTAGTTTCTTGCTATGACCAGAACTACAGAAAAGAGAGAACCAGAGACACAGATTCTTGTAATGACGACACTGAGTAACTACATCGATAACAGATCAGAGTTCCTAGCTGCACTTATCATATGGGACTTCATTTCAGAAGCCTGATAACCTATACAACACAGAGTCTGGCTTCCAGGCTCACAAGAGACGACGTGAGCTTTGGGCTAGAAAATAAAAATCCATTAGCATGACCTTTACAATACAGGTTGTTAGCATTCGTTCCTATCTGGAATTCCAAAAACTTGCATATAAGTAACTTACAATTTCACATAATATCCACATCTACCTGGAAAACCATTTACTGCATCTCTATAAAAATGTTATGTTTTTCAAATTAGTTACAAATACAGACTAATCTAGCTCAAAATTTCCAGCCTTTCCAAAGTACAGTTCCATTTGTGTTCTGGATTTCCATCTTATGTCTGTACATAGGATATAAAAGCAAGTACATAATTAATTCCATTTAATTTTATACACAAATATTAGGAAAAACAACACCACCAAAAAGAACCAAAGCCAAACTCCAACCTTACCATTCTTGGAGATGTGCTCTCCAGAGGGGCACCTTCCTCCATTTCTTGAGTATTTTGTCACTCCGCTTGAAACTTCCTATTGTTTTCAAAATCCTTTCAGTGATTTGACCATTTAAGTGAGATGTCACCAGCACAGTACCAAATATCTCCCCTGATAGAACCATATTCTAAATTTCCTATGAGTTTAGCATCACTCGGGTCTTGTTTGCCAAAGAGTCACACACCAAATATTCACGCTGAATTTCAAAGCATTGGTCAGAAAGTACCTTGTAACCCAAGAAAGCCCCTGCTCACAACAATTTTTTTATTAGAAAATAAAATTGCACTAAGCAATAGTACACCGGTCTGCATTAGCACAGCTCACTGAATGGCCCAGTTATTCCGCCTAAAGGTGTCACCTCTCCCAGTTACCAAACCATGCAGTTTTCTCATCCCCAATACAAGTCATTAAAGTGTTACCATTCTTTCCAGTTGCCCAATGACCATACTCAGGTGCTCTGCTGGTCTGGCTGCAGCATCCTGTTTCCCCACACACCCCACTGTTGCAGCAGGGATTACTGCAACAAGTATATTTCAAACCAGGAGTCCCGTGGAAACGAAGTATATATGGACAGATTCGTGGTAGATGTTTCAGAGATGTTTATTTCTCCAGCCGCATGGCCGGGGCTCAGCTCAGGAACCCCCCCAGTCACGGGAACCCAGGGTCCTTGGCCACACCAGGGAACCCAAACCAACCAATGGGAAACAAAGGTGACCAGGGGCAGGGAAACCCCGTGTCTCCCCCCCAGGGCCCATCTCCCAGGGCTCCATGGCAGGGGGAAGGGACCCCAACATCTCACCCGTTTTATTTTAATAAAAGGAGAATGAAAACAACTGGATAAACATAACAAGAACAGTTTCAAGACAAAACAAGCCACTCTCCTGAGTCTTTAAATGTCCAAACAGATTCTCTGGAACATCTTAGGGCTGACAGAAGGGAGACAGAACTCTCCGGGCATGCTTTGCGGGGAAACTGAGGCAGAAGAGGGTTTAATTTTTTCCCTCCCTCTTTTCATCCCCCCCTCGGCATCAGAGAGGAATTGTAGGGAAATGGAATTGTATAGGGAAGCCATGGGGTGAAGAACGGATTAGGAATAAATTGGGGATAGGGTGAACTTAGGAAAGGGTTCATACTGGGTATAGGGTAGAAGGGGGAAGTAGGCTGTGGGTAGGGAAGCTGCTGGGATGGATATTGTTTATAATTTTGTGCATAACGGCTGCCTTTGACGGGAATACCCCCAGGCCCAGTAACATTTGCTGCTTGTAAACCCTTCTTTCCTTGTACTATATCAAATTGTACAACTTCCCCATCTCCTACACTTTGCAGGTAATTTTTAGGGTTATTCCTTTTAATGGCAGTTCTATGGATGAATAGATCTTCCCCTGTATCATCTCGTGTTATAAATCCATAGTTGTTTTTTACATTGTACCATTTCACAGTTCCTGTGACTTTCGTGGCTACAACTCTTCCTATCACGTGCTTGCATGTTCGTTGTGGCTGCTTGTCCCGCGTGGCCGCCGCCTCGCCAACTCCAACGTCTCAGCCGGGGCCCCGCGTTGCGGCTGCTCCGCGCTCTCCGAGCGGCGCTGCTCCGGCGCGTGTCTGGGCTCTGCAGGGCCCCACGTTGCCATCGCCGCTGGCTCCGTGGCCTGTGAGTGGTTCCGCTCCGCAAACTCCACGCTGCTTTGAGTGTGGCCTCGTTTCAGCTCGGCGCTGCGCGGCTTCTCGTGTCGCTGTGGAAACCGCCGCTTCTCCCTCCGCAGGGCTCTCCGAGCCAGTCGCTCAGAGCGGCCTGCCATGCCAATGCCCGGTTCCTGGCCGCTCGTGGCCCACGGCACCCGAGGTGCCTGCGGCATCGCTCCCTCACTCGCGGTCGCGTGGCCGGGGACCCCGAGACAGGGACAGGGTCCGCGATAAGGCGCGCGCTCCCGAGGGGGCCGGGCGCGTCCAGCGCAGGCACCTCCGCCAGCACGGCTGCAGTCATGTGCTCCCGGGATGGCGGCCGCGCGGCCTTGGCCACGGGATTAGTAGGATCCTCTGCTTTAGGGGTAATGGGACCATACAAATGCTCCTCAAGAGCTTCCCTGATTATAAGGTATGCACGGAAAGCTTCTCTTTGATCCCTTACTTTATCCCATATCTCGTCCCAGAAACACCCCTCACAAGATACAGGAGGTTCGATATCAAAAAGTAAGTCTCGAGAGATATAGGAGAAATTTTTGAAAAGCCAGTTAAAAAAAAGTTCTAGATCTCCCGTTTCCATAACTTTTTTGTTTTGTTGTTCAAGGATTCCTTTAACTTCTAGGTACATTTCTTTCTGTGGCTCAGAGAGCCCCATTTCCCACGATTCTTCCATAGTCCAGAGAGAATATCCAAACCAAGATGAGAAGAGAGAGGTCTAGAGTGGTTATTTTACTCACGAATCTTCTTCAGGGATCGGTATCTTTCTCGAATTCCTCCACCAGTTTGTTGCAGCGGGGATTACTGCAACAAGTATATTTCAAACCAGGAGTCCTGTGGAAACGAAGTATATATGGACAGATTCGTGGTAGATGTTTCAGAGATGTTTATTTCTCCAGCCGCATGGCCGGGGCTCAGCTCAGGAACCCCCCCAGTCACGGGAACCCAGGGTCCTTGGCCACACCAGGGAACCCAAACCAACCAATGGGAAACAAAGGTGACCAGGGGCAGGGAAACCCCGTGTCTCCCCCCCAGGGCCCATCTCCCAGGGCTCCATGGCAGGGGGAAGGGACCCCAACACCCCACTTCTGTGAGCTCTCTATTTAAACTCTGTGAACACTTAGAGAATACTTTTTTAACCTTGAACTATTAGAATTTACCCCCATGTCCACAGCATTATTAAAATGCTTTCTTTACAACATCAAATACTGTCTCTATAATTCATCAGTTGGTAAAGGGCGGTGCTACAGAGAGCTTCTAAACCAAACACCACTGACATTGCATCATCATCATTTTAAAAGCACTTGATTTTGCCATTGCAATGGCGCTTAAACCTAATTACTCAAAGCAAACTCTAGAACCAGGAGATGACAAACAGCCTGTAAGACGTGAACCTTAGATAAAACCATGCATTTAATTCTTAAGATTAATTAGTAGCATAAACTACTATTTAAAATAACTTCTTATTTAGTTATTCTTTTATGTTTAGGGAATGTTATCCGCAAACACAATTCTTAACTCGAATTACTCAATTCTATAGAGAGATTGAAACACTTTAGGATTCTTCCACAGGGACAGCACAGGCCCCAGGAATCCAAACCCAGGGGAACACAGACAGAGAACACTCAGAACGTCCCAGCCTTGGCTGGGAAGAGCTACAACAATGACACAAAGGGCACACCACAATTCCCAGAGCACCAGCCTTGGAACGGCAATGCCATCCAGAACAGCATCTCTGACAAGATCCTGGCTACCAACAGGGTTATCCCACGCACGGAGCTCATGCTCTCCGTTTTCTTTTCTGTCCCTCATGCCTGCTAACCAAAGACCTTGTTTAAAGCTAAAATACATTTTAAAAACTCATATACATCTATACGGCAACCACAGGACTTTTCAGCAACCCGTGAACCCTCGTTACCACTCTGTGAATGACAGCACAGCTTGACCGTACAGTGATACCGCTCTCCGGAACATGTACCTGGAACATGGCGCAATCGTGACATGAAGATGGCTCATCCTGGAACCACCGGCGGCAAGGCCCCAACGAGCACGGCCCCAGCGCCGGCAGCGGCAAAACCAGCAGCTGAAAGGCTCTTTGGCTCCCTGAAAATTGGCTCCGACTCTCACATACCTCTCACTGAGTCCCCTGATGCTCAAACAAAACCAGCTCAGTGTCCTTCTGCTCACGCTTGAACTTCCACGATCCTATGCATGCATCCGAAACATAGCATAGCAAACACTTACCTTTCTTTCCAGCACAGAATTAAAACACTGATTCAGCCTCTAATGACAATTACAGCACTTTTTCTGTATCAAGTTTCGCCTGATCTCACAGGGCTCATTGTGCAGTACTCTGTTCTTGAGCAAAACTGAAAAAACTCCTCTGACAAAGTCTGACGCTTGCCCCACACCACAGGTAGCTGCAAAATTACAAGAGGAAAGGCAAAGTAATGGTTAGTAGGAGACATTCTGTTCCCTCTGCTCTCAGAGTACAGTACCTTGAGCAGCACATCCTGCTAAAGGCGGCCTCCACCCTGTCTTGCTTTCAGAAAGATTTTGTTAGACTCGCATAGAAGTAAAATCCAAACAGTGCATTTCACTGAGCAGTACCTGAATCAAGGCTTTGCAGAATGCAACATCATCCCCATTGCTCTCTTTTCATGTAGACACAGGACTCAAACCAGATTGTTTGGAGAGGCACCTACCTGCTCTTGCATCATAACAAAGTCACTGCTGAGAAAATAAAAGCCATTCTGAGGAAGAGTTACAAACCAGGGAAAAACCACCTTGTTTAACATCACAAGATATATCTAATTCAGCAGAAGCTTTGGCTTCTAAGACTTAGCTAAGACATCATCTTCCCCACAGAGTTTTGCTTCACAATGCAATCAGTATTGATCTGACCAAACTACACCTTCCCAAAACAAAACCTCAGCGACTGGGGAATAACTTCTTCCCACACTCATCCAGGTTGAGACTTCACTGCACACGTGACACAGCATCACAGGACTTTCCAATAGACAAATTCGGTGAAGAAATCCAGAGCTCTGTGCATGGAAAGAAGGTTCATCAAACGCATTAAGAATACTAACTTAAGCATACCTAAACCCAGTGCATTTACACACTTTGCACTTCTCCTGCGGGTTAAGGAATCGCACACCAGATTATTGCAAACAATCACAGACATAATACAAAGTAACTCCATACAGGTCTTACCCATTGGTTGCTTGCGACTCTTTAAATGAGCCATTTCTAGGTCTCAGAAATTAAATGGAAAATGACAAATGCTATCAGTTGCAGTGCATCCTAGCCCAGAATGCCCTCGTGACACAAGTCAAGCTTGTCTAGACCCAACACCATCTTTCTAGAGGATTTCATTACAGCTGAAAGAATACTTATTTCCGCCCACGAGAACCCTGAAACAGTCATTTGAGGAAAAAATGGCATTAGTACCAGAACGTGTCACAAGTACCTGCAATGTCATTTATAAAGCGCATTCTGCCCTATCAAAGCAACTTATTTCTAGAACGCTCCTTTGGATAGCTACACTGCTATTGCAGGAGAAATAACATTGGCCAAACCATGAGGGAAGGAGGATATTCTAACACCCATGGCTTACTGCAGCTGTCCAGCATTTCTGCATAATCTAGAAAGAAACAAGATGTGCTTTTAGGGTCTGACTGCGAGTTAACTGTTTTACATTCTGCTTTGCTCACAGGGTACGAGTAACTCACCCACCGCCACAGCCCTGCCTGCAGAAGGGCTTCCCTGGCACAGCTGATCCTGCCAAGACCATTTGGTGCCCCCACAGCCTCCTCAGGCCTCCCCCTGCACTCGGCCACCAGCCTGCCCTGCCCAGTGCCCAGCGCCAGCGCTCAGCGCTGCACACTCACCCCAAACACTCCCAGCAACCCACTGCTACCACGGCAACCTGCTGGCACCCCAAACGCTCCAAGGACAACAACCCATTGTGAGCACAGGAACGGCCTGGCACCCCAAACATTCCCACCACAGCTGTCTCCTGGGAACCAAATGGAGAACCCAGGAATACTATTACCACATACACAGGCTAGCATTGCTTTGAAAGATTAAGATTTAACCAAAACTTCATGAATTTCATTCTGCTGCCAACCCTCTCTGAATCAACTAAGAGAATCATCTTCACTTCAATGATGATAAGACCTTCTTCAGATAAAATTTGCTACCAACTTCTCTCCAAATAACTTATATATAACTAACTTACAATTTCCCTAAATAATATCCACATTTACTTTGAAAATCATTTACCTCATCTCTACTATGAATGTTATGTTTCTCACAGCTGAAAGGCACAGACTCTAATTTAGCTCAACATTTCCAGCCTTTCCAAAGTTCAGTTCCATTTGTACTGTATATTTTCATCTTTTGTCTGTACATCAAATGCAAAAGCAAGTACATAAAGCATTCAGTTATCTTTAATTCTATACACCAAAACAAAAAAAAAAGAACAATACCAGACTCCCACCTGGTCACTGTTACAGATGTAAAACTCTCCCGAGTGGCACATTTCCTCCACTTTTTGACTATTTCCTCTCTCCCCTTGATAACTCTTGCTATTGTTTTCAAAATCCTTTCACACTGATTACACCACTTAATTGGCATGTCACCAGTACCAAATATCTCCCCCGATAGAATCATATTCTAAATTTCCTATGCATCATTCAGGTCTTGTTTGCCAAAGAGTCACACACCAAATATTCACGCTGAATTTCAAAGCATTGGTCAGAAAGTACCTTGTAACCCAAGAAAGCCCCTGCTCACAACAATTTTTTATTAGAAAATAAAATTGCACTAAGCAATAGTACACCGGTCTGCATTAGCACAGCTCACTGAATGGCCCAGTTATTCCGCCCAAAGGTGTCACCTCTCCCAGTTACCAAACCATGCAGTTTTCTCATCCCCAATACAAGTCATTAAAGTGTTACCATTCTTTCCAGTTGCCCAATGACCATACTCAGGTGCTCTGCTGGTCTGGCCGCAGCATCCTGTTTCCCCACACACACCACTTCTGTGAGCTCTCTTAGCCAGCTCTTAATGCATTTTGTAGAGTAAAAAGCACTAGAGGAATTTCAGCTTTGTCAATTAGGAAATCATGTGGTAGTTAGACTCTATGAACATTTACAAAACATTTTTTAACATCGAATTATTAGAATTTACCCTCATGTCCATGGCATTATTAAAATGCTTTCTTTGCAACGTCAAGTACTGCTACTGCCTCTAATATTCATCTCCTGATAAAGGGCAGTGCTACAGAGAGCTTCTAAACCAAACACCAATGACACTGGAGCACCATCATTTTAAAAGCATCTGATTTTGCTGCTGTAATGACATTTAAACCCGATTACTCAGAAAGAGCTCTGGAACCAGGAGATGGCAAACAGTCTACTGGATATGAACCTTGGATAAAAGCATCTATTTAATTCTTAAGGTTGCTTAATTGTTCAAACCCCTATTTAAAATACCTCCTTACTCTTTTATTGTTTTGTGTTTAGGGAATGTTATACTCAAACACAATTTTGAATTTGTAATATTCAATTCTATAGAGAGATTATAACTCTTTAGGATTCTTCCTAGAATCCTAAATGCAGGGACAGTGCAAGCTCCAAGAAACCAACTCCAGATTAATATATAGAGAGAACACCTAGAACACTGCATCCTTGGTTGCACAGAGGTACAAAATTCCCAGAGCACAAACCTTGTAAAAGCAGCACCATGCAGTATAGCACTTCTGAGAAAATCCAGGCTACAACAGGGACAACTCCCAGAAGGGAGTTAGTGCTACCCTCATGCAAATCCAGGGAAAACCATGCTACTGTCCCTGGTGACACCTTGCCTCCACTTCCCTGTATTGGCACCAGTCCTGTCCCAGGTACAAGTAAATGCAGTTGCAAGAATATGACACTTGAAAAAAACCCATCTGGGAGTAAAGTGCAGGTTTACATCATTTTGGCTCTTCCTCATTTAACCTCTTCCCGAATCCTGCAATTTTTGACATGACTTTGTTACACTCTCACTCCCTTATTTATATAACCAGAAGCTCTCCACTTTCTTTCTTTTCCCTTGTTCCTGATGTGGAAAGACCTTTTGTAAAGCTCAATTTAATTTTAAAAATTGGTATACACGTACACAGCAACCATATGTCTTTTCAGCACCTTAACTTACAACTTGTGAACCCTTGGGATCACTCTCTAAATAACAGCAGAGTTTGAGTGCGCAAGTAACACCCTTTTCTGGGACAAGTACTTGGAACGTAGGGCAATTCTGACACCTTATGGCTGTTCCTGTAACAACCTTGAACATTTTAAGGGCAAACAGGTGGAAAAACCAGAAAATTAGGGGTTTTAAGTTCTGGTTTGGTCACAGGGTATGAGTGACACACCCACCACCACAACCCTGTTTGCAGAAATTCCTCGGGACAGGTGATTGCACCAAAACCAGTTTATGCCTCGAGAGCCTCCTCAGGCCTTCTTCCACCACGAGGCTGCTCTGCAGAGTGCCCTGAAAGAACAGTCACCCCAAACATGCCCAGTAAGCCACTGTTAACACAGCAACAGACTATGACCCCAAACATTCCTAGGAAAGCCAGGGACAGCATCAGAGTTTACCCAATACTCCCACAGCAATGTAAATGTGTTGGTGCCTGGTGGACTCCTCACTATGGACTTGAATGAATCCAGTCCAACCTCTCCTCAGGAGGTCTTCCCCATAAACAAAAAAAACATTATACAGAAATTAAAACACAAAAATATCACAACAATACTCATTTTCCACAAAATTTCCAGCAGGGACTTAGGACCTCTTACTAGTCCCCCCAAGAACACTATAAATACCCCACCTTACCCTCAGGAAATGAACTTATCCATAATGTTACCCAGGTGGCTCTTACCATTAGCCAAAATGTCTCCATCAGACTTAACCAATTAAGTTAGGTTTTCTCCTATAAAACCCTCCACTGGAGCAGGGGGGGGAGGGGGGCAGCTTGAGGAAAGGTGTTACAGCTTGAATAGGTCACTCTCCCTTTTAAGGCTAAGTTAGAGACCACCTCTTGAAAGGAGATGTGATTTCATGTTGTCTTTGTTAGGCTTTTTGTAAGAGATTTAAAATTTCATTTGGTTTCATAGAATCATTTATGTTTGAAAGGACCCTTAAGATCATTAAGTCCATCATTAAATTATGTCCTGAAGTGCTACATCTACACACTTTTCCTAAGTTTTCAGGGAAAGTGACTCCACTTCTCTGGGCATCCTGTTCCAGCAGGGAAATTCTTCCTAATATCCAATCTAAACCTTCTTTGGCACATTTTGAGTCTGCTTTCTCTTGTCCTAATTTTTTTGGGGGGGAGAAGAGATGAATGCTCCTGTGACTGCAACCTCTTTTCATGTAGTTGCAGAGAGTGATAAGGGTCCCTGAGACCTGTTCCTCCCCCCCCCCCCCAGCTAAACATTCCCAATTTCAAGAATCAGAGGGCTAGAGCCTGAAAGTGTTCTTTCATCACAAATGTGAAAACACATAGCTGGGGAGATGAAGAAGATGAAATTAGTGTCCTTGCTTGTATTACTCAAATGCAAAAGAAATACACAGGTGAGGAGGAGTTACAACTCTACAGCTAGCTTGTGACAGCGGAGGAAGGATCTGGAAGCCGCTTCTTGCTCCAATTTGGATGCAAGCAGCAGTTCTTTGGCTGTGCTTCTGTAGGTTCCTACTCGACTTTCTCACTTGGCAGAAATGCATGGCTTGGTTTTTGTTTGTGGGGGAAGAACAGGAAAATGTATTAAACTGGGCCTATTTTAATTGTGGAAGATGCACACATACCATAGTGAAACACCATGTTAGTAAAGCTCAGTGAGCCCTTGGACTCCCCACTTGTCATTTATTCAATTACTCATAAAGCAATCAATGTTCTTAAGAACTAGAGTAATGATCTTACATTTTGAGGTACAGCAAAGGAAGTGGAAAAAAGTCAAGAAGCTTGAGTTATGTTAAGCGTGATATTTCTGTGGTTACTTAGGATTTTTTAAATGAAATATTGTAGACAGAACTGACTTGTGTTTGCTCGTAATTCTAGCCTCAGCTAGTTCTAAATCACATGCTGGGTATAAATTAGAACCAAGTTGCATAAATTTCTAGAAACTAAAAATAAAATACTGTTCTTCAGGCTTACATGGATTAATTTTAATTATGTGGGTTTTTTATGATAATCTTCATGTTCTCTTTTTTTTTCAGATCACAATGAAAGGAGGCGACAACATGGGAATATTTTTTTCTTTAAATTGGAAGATACAGTGGATTATTCCACAAATGAAATAAATTTCACAGAAGAAAGCATTACAGCCTGGCTCATCATGCAGTGGAATCACAGTGATGGTAGCAGGAGCGTGACTGACATGAGGCACCAAGTTGCTCCAATAGCTCAAACAAAACAGGCTCATTTTTAGACTAAATTCCTCCTGTGTCAGGCTCCCACCAGTGTGTCTTTGTTGATGGATCAAGAAGTCATTAGTTACTGAAACACAGATTTAGAAGAAACATAAAGATTTTAGTTACAGGCTAGCTGTGTTGGAATGGGTGGAATAGGAAAGAATTTGGGCCCAGTGAGAGTTAATTAAAATAGTTAGGAGAGCTGGACCTGAAATAGGGTTTTAGATGTTAGTAACTGATTACCAAATAACTGGTGATCTGTCATTTATATGTTTGTTTAGCTGTGCTTAGAACGAGGAATAGAAACATTAATAAATTGGTGTAGGGAACAAGGACAATTACCAATTTCCTCCCTTTGTGGAAACCCTTCCAAAAGTAATGCAAGAAGAAACTTAGAGGTCACTAAAGTAATTAGGATTGTTAAAACTCAGAAAGACAAAAAGGTCAAAGTGAGGAAGATGAGCATACTTCATCTTCCTTAGGACCACTGACCCAATTCAAGACCACCGACTCAATTCAGGACACACACTACACATGCTTAATGACATGTAAGCTCATTTCCATACGAAGCGGAGAATGGGAGGTGTTAATGTTATGAATATGCATTTGTATTTTGGATATTCATAATATTTGGAAATAAAAGGTATCATGTTTGCTTGTATCGGGGCCCTGCGTCTTGGGGAGCTATCCCACGCAGTGCCTGGCGCCAAATAAAACATGCACTTTCTAACTCTAAACTGTTAGAGAGTTTTTCTCCATCTCAGTTGGATATCGGCATTAGATCGATATTCACATTTTGGTAAATCATTACTACAAATATGACCCAATGTAACCAAGTATACCTGTTAATCAGGTAACCTCTTAGACCTTCCATTGTCTCACACTTCTTTATGACTGAGCCTAAAACCAAAATCTGAAATTGTTTTCCAGTATTATGCGGACTATGTAGAATCCAAACTGAAGAATCAAAACATTCCACCCTTTTCAAGCATACAAGCAGTGGCATGTGTGCCAAATGGCTGGTATGGCTATTTAGCAAGGCACTGTGAATCCCAGAATGTTCTGAGCTGGAAGGGACCTACAAGGATGACAGAATCACAGAATTCTTAGGTGTTGAGCTCGGATGGGATACCCTTCCTTGTCGGACCAGGGTAAAAGAGCAGAGGAGGCTGCTGTTCTGCTAAGTTCTTTATTTCATAGTCTCATAGCTTTCTTGAAGGCACAGTTCAAGGGGGTTACATGATAAAGCCAAGCAGCAACAGCAAACAGCAGGCAGAAAACAGCTTCTTCTTCTAATTCTAGTTTCTTCTATATTCTCTTTATTTTTTCTTAGTGTGGATTATATTTAATTGACCAATAAGATTAGCACACAATTCTAGTTTTCTTAATCTATCCTGGTCTAACAGTTATAAGTCTTACACAAGTGTTACATAGGCATTACACAGATTTGCACATACAGTTTCTACTGTTATTGTTTATGTAAACACTCTTTCTAAAAAATGTGAACAGTATAGTTCTATTTCTATTTTGTCTAAAGTAAAGAATTCTGTGAAAAGGTAACACTGCTGCAGCAAGAACTGTGTTTAAGGTCTCTGCTGCAGCTTTTCAATGTTTAAGGCACTTTTTAAGGCACTTAGCATATATTTCCACTAAAAGTTAAAAATCCATATTTCTATTTCATTTTGGTGTGACTTCGTGTATCTCAGCTTATCTAAAGGTTTTAATTCAACCCCTGTCCTTCGGCTTTCCTCTGGGCCTGAGTCCAGAGAAGCTTTCACTCCAACAGTTAGGGTTGGAAGGGACCTCAAGAGACCCAGTCCAACAACCCTGCCAAAACAGGGTCACCTGGAGCAGATGACACAGGGACACATCCAAGTGCACTTGGAATGTGTCCAGAGAGGCAGACTCCACACCCTCCCTGGGCAGTTGTACCAGTGCTCTGCCACCCAATGTAAAGCTCTTCCTCTTGTTAAGGTAAAACCTGTGTTTTACTTTATGGCCATAAATATGGATCATCACATCCCAACTCATAGCCTGGCACAGGACATCCTCATGAATCCACCCTGTGCTTGCAGGGCATTGTCCCAACACCCCCTGAACTCTGTCAGGCTTGGGGCTGTGACCACTTCCTTGGGGAGAGAGGACCATGCGAGCAGCTAAGTTGGGATTTATTTATCACTTGACCGTTGATGGAGCCTGGGAGATGCTGTTTTTCTCCCTGACATTTAATTGTCTGATTTGTGTGTCCTTTAGGATGCAATAGATCCTAAGTGTGTGGAAAGTCATGCTGGAAAAAGCCAGTGTCCGCAAAGGAGACAGAGGAGTCCTGCAAGAATCAATTTCATTCAAAAAAAGGGAGAGAGCCCACTGGGCGAAACCCCTCTGGGATCTCTCCGGGGTTTCTGGCGCACACAGCCTCCTTTTATCCTAAGCCCCCGGCCACATGTTGCCTTCTGTCCTTTCCCCATTGGCCGAGGCACTAGGAAGGGAGAGCCTTCCCGACCCCCCTACTGCCAATTCCCCCTTGAAAACATGTATCCTCCACACATCATGCATCGCATGACCATTAAAATTAGCTTTAAGCCCACCCTGGAGGGAGAAGTTAATACTCGTAAGTCTATTAATACACATTTTTCCTAGAGTTCAAAAGCTCAGACTGTGCTCGGTTCTGCAACAAACCTGACGGATCCTTTCAGATCAAGTCGTTTGTGAGGACACTCGCAGCCCTTTTTCCTGTCATAAGGAAACCATTGCCTTTAACAAGCACCGAAACAACCCATCCCCTCACGCAGCTCCTGCCTTCCCGCCACTAAACCCCACGGAGCTCCGTGACGTCACAACTAACCCCGCCCCTCCGTGACGCCACGCGGCGCGCGCTGCCTGCCGGGAGGCGATTGGCCGGCCCGTGGCGCGTTCCCATCGTGCCCCGCGGGACCCGTTGCGCCTCCCCCGCGGCGGCGGCGCGGCCCGAGCCCGTCCCGGCCCTTCCCGGCCCGTCCCGGAGCCCCGGCGGGAGCCTCCCTGCCCCGCCATGCCCCCCAAGAAGCAGCAGCAGCCGGCGGGGGGCAGCAAGAAGGCGGACCAGAAGAAGAAGGAGAAGATCATCGAGGTGAGGAGGCCCAGGCCGCCGATCTCCCGCCGCGGCCTCTCGCTGGGCCCTGCCGCTCCCTGCTGCTTCCCGGCTGGAGCGGCCGAGGGAAGGATCACAGAGCTGAAACCTCTCTGTTCCCGGGGAGGCACCGGATTCGCTGCGCTGCTTGGGCCCAGCTTTAGGTGTTCAGCTGGGACATTGCCAGGCCCGAGTTGTGCTGGGGCTGACCATGATCTGACAGCACTGCTCTGCTGTCTTTTTTCCTCGCCCATTTCTCATACTCATCCTGGTGCCCTGTGTGTCCGTGTGTTCCCAGAGTCCGGCTCGCTGGGGTGTAGGTTTGTGCTTTTGGGAGCAGGACCAAATGATCCCCAGAGATCCCTTCACACCTTAATGATTGGCTGGTTCCTCACTCAGATTTGCAGTGGGTTTTGTTGCAATTTGACCCGTTGACCAGATTGGAAAAAAAAAAAAATCGCTAAAAGGGTATGGGTGTTTGTGTATGCTGTGTGTGTAAATTTATGCTGAGAGTCCAAGCAGAGTAGTTACAGAAATTTAAATATTTGCCTGAATTTATTGGCATGAGAGATGCTGCTCATTACACAGGTGAAATACCTGTGTAATGTGAGTGTTCTTTTAAATCTGAGGCTGCAGAATGTTGTTTGTGTTTTTTGGAATGGTCAGGTTAGATAGTTGGTCTTGTGTTCTGGCATTGGAGTTGCTGAGGTTCTTGCTGAATGCAGCTGCCCCAGCAAAATTCTGCTTTTTATTACAAAGACATGTAGCTGAAACGGGAAAAGCTTGTACTGATTGTTAACAATAATTTATTACATAAATCAAATACACAGGGATTATATTTCCCTTGCTGTATTTACAGTGAAAATCAAGTGTATAAATGATAGATTTTCTTTCCCAACTACTTGTTTTGACTTCTCCATTTAGCACCAACTAACAGAAAAGCTGCTGTTCATAGGGGACATGTAAGTGAAAACGGCATGAGTCTGGAAACTTGGAGCTGTTTATTTTGTAATTATTTTATAATATACTTTTGGATTGTTAGGGCTTTCAAAACCATATTTGAACTGAGCTATTATCACTGGATGAACATCTGTTACTTTTTCCTGGAAGGAAGAAAATGTTGGTATCAAATCAAAGGCATGGATAAATTTTTAATGCGGGTATTTCAGTTACAAAAAATAATTTCTGCCTCAGGTACTCATGTGAAAGTGAGCTGTATTTTTTTTTTTTTGGTGAGAAATTTTTTGTAGATTTGGTATAGAAATTTTACCTTAACAATAAAGCTGAAGATCTAGAGGAAGAATTGGTTTAGGCAGCAAACAGAAACTTCTGGCAGTGGAGTTCAGGAAATAGTGACACCTGTCCAGACTTACTGTATGGTAAAGACTTAACTTCATATTAGTGCAGTTAGAAAAGGAAAAGCTTCCAGTACTTGAAAATAAGAAGTAATATGTCACATGTGGCAATAGTCATCTGTATAAGATACATCACATTTCTATCTGAATGGTTGAAGATAGAAGTAATAAGTGATTTCAGGTAGATAGAAGAGAAACCAGCAGTAGTTATGGCTAATCAGTTGTCCTGTTTTTGTCAGATGTTCCTTGGATAGTCTCCAAAACCATCTTGTCCTGTTGCCTTGAGAGGCCTAAGAACACTGTGTACATGCTCACACTGATACTGGGGCACGAGGAGGTCTGGTGATAAGAACAAGGGCTTACACAAGGGCTGCATTTAGGAGGTTCTGGTGAAAAGCCACTCCTGAAGATGATATGAGGAATCTAAATTTTGTCCATGCTGTTTCTCAGATTGCTTGTGTTGCTAGAGGAAATAATCTGTGCTTTACTGAAAGCCTAAGAGGAGTGGCAAGGGTGGGCATTTTGCTGTTTTGGTGGTTTGTTGTTGGTTTCTTTTTAATTAATATGGCTGTGTTTGTCTCTTGGTTTAGGACAAAACATTTGGCCTAAAGAATAAAAAAGGTGCAAAGCAGCAGAAATTTATCAAGGCTGTGACTCACCAGGTTAAGTTTGGTCAACAGAATCCACGTCAGGTAAGCATTTATTGTGGAATGTTTTCCTGCTGCATAGTCAAATCATCTTTCACTGTACATACAGATGGTCATGTACTGAAGGAGAAGAAAATTGAGCTGTTCCTTGCCTCCTGTGACTGGCACAGATCTAACTAAAAATTGTCTTGCAAAGCTTGTCTAGCTGTAAATTATGTGCCTGTGCTAAGGTAGTACAGAGTATGGGGGTTTGTTGGTTTTTAGTTTGTTGTTTGGTTGGCTTTTGTTGTGAAAAAACAACTGCATCTTATCCAAACTCAACTAGTCAGGGTAAGCGTTTGTCTCGATAGTATTCTGATAGTAGCATAGGTAAGTTTAAGGTATACCTGAAATTAAATTATAGATACTGGCTGTCAGCAAAGTACAGTTGCACCTTCTTTCTCTTTTTTCTCTTTAATTCCTACCTTATTTGAGAAACAGTGAGCAATTAAAATTAACAATAGTTGTTACTAAAACTGGAATTGAAAGAAGATAAAAGTGTAAACCTATATATTCTCATTCTTCTACTTACAGAAGTATTACAATTTTAAGTGGACACAAGTCTGTCAAGTCTCCATCAATTTGGTGAACTCTTTGGTCAAAAAGCCTGAAATTTTGAGCCGCTCTCTGCAACTTGGCTCTTCCATATGATGAAATAAAATGAGATATAGTGTTTCCATTATACTTAATCAGAAAGCATGGATTTAATGGAAATGATCCAGGTCTAAGAAAGCTAGCTGTAAAATTTTTACACAGCTTTCTGTTCTATGAATAAGCCTGTAAATAATTACACTTGCGTTAGCTCAATTCATGATGTCATGATACATTCCTTGCATAAGAAGGATGAACTAGCTTGACAAGCCCAACTTGAAAGTAAAGTTGATATTTGGGTCATTAGATCTAATAATTTTTTGTTGTGGAAAAGATTCTTTGATGTCACTTCAGGAACATTGGTGTTACTCAAACAGTTCTGAAATTTGTGTATGAAATCCCTGGATCTGTGGCATGTATACAAATATCAATGTGTAAAATAGCCAGCCTAAAATAATGTTATTTCTCAAATGCTGGTAGCTATTGACTGTTGGATGTCAGGACCAAATGTTTAAACCTGATTATACCTCTCTAACCTTACAAAATAGCTTTCAGTTAGGATTGTCCCCAAGAAAGAAGTTTTTGAAACAATTTTCCTTGTGTCATGAGATGAAAATGGAAATGCTGTCAAAGTTTTGGTTTTGGTGGTGTGTGTTTTTTTGTTTTGCTCCTTTTTTTGATTTGTTATTGTTTCTTTGGTTTTTTTTGTTTCTTTGATTTTGGGGGGTTTTGTTTGTTTATTGTTGGTTTGTTGGGGTTTTTTTTAAGACAAGCTTCATCTTCAACCTTTTAGAGGTGTGAAACATAAGCATTCTTAAAGTACTACTTTATGTAGTTGACATATGTGAGTCTGCACATTATTTAAAATATCATTTGTGAACTTTTAGTATAAAAACTAGCCGAGCTGCTAATTCCTTTCTAAAACAATTTGGTGTGTTTTTTCCAAACTCACCATAAGAACAAAGCTCCTTTTTTAATATTACACTGTATTTTAGAAAATAGTACCCCACATACTTGTTTGTGATGTTAGTCTCACTAGCTTCCCATAAGGGTAAGAGTCAAATAAACACAGAATCCATAAGGGTAGAGAAGACCTCTAAGATCTTTGAGGCCAGCCATTAACCCAGCACTGCCTGTTCACCACTAAACTATGTTCCCAAGTGCCCCATCTACACATTTTTGAACTCTTGCAGGGATGGCAAGTCCACCAATATTTGACCCACCCTTTCAGTGATGAAATTTTTCCTAAAATCTCATCTAAACATTGTCTGGGGTAACTTGAGACCATTCCCTCTTATCCTGTCACTTGTTACCTTGAAAAAGATATGGACCCCCACCTTGCTAAAACCTCCTTTCATATCTGATCTAAGAATGTTTCTCCCATGTCCGCTTTCATGTTTTTCATCCCACTTTGGTATGGATACACAACTGCTCTGGCTTATCTGAAAAAGGGTGAGGCAGAGTCAGGTATTTTTTTCCTTATACATGAAGTCTTCTTTCGCTAGATGAGCTTCTTTTCCAGTCTTTGAGCCCTAGTTAAGCAATGAAACATTCATATGTTGAGTTGATCCAAGTTGAAATAATGTTCTAAAAGCACTTCCGACTTACATGGATAGATTTCCTGCAATGGCTGCCTGTATAGATGAGAAAAAAGAGCAAATCACAGCATGTAGGGGACTCAAGACAAGAGGCTTTTTCTTGTGCAGATCTGGAAGTAGCTGCACTGAGTAGTTGCACTGCAAAACTCGAGTGGTTTCCATGCCTCTCGTTGGCTTTCCTACCTGTAAAGGTGCAGTAGGGGTCACTGTGGCACTCAGGTATCTGCCAGCGCCTCTCCTCTCTGGCAGATTTGCAGTCCCTCCTGTAGGACAGGTCAGTGCCAGTAAAGGGCAGCAGCTGCACACACAACAGCAACAATTCTGAGCCTTCCAGGCATCACAGGTTGATTCCTTCCTGCCCTCATAAACTAATTTCGAGTGATTGGCTATTTTAACGTGCAGTTTGTGTGAAGTAAGTCCTGGCATTCTGATTTTATATTTATAACTTTTAATTTGGGGTCATTATAGGCTGCTCAATCAGAAAGTGAGAAGAAATTAAAGAAAGAAGATAAGAAAAAGGAATTACAAGAATTAAATGAGCTTTTCAAGCCTGTGGTTGCTGCACAGAAAATAAGCAAAGGTATGACTAACTGATTTATCTTCATTTGCATTCTCTTATTTGTATAGCTACTTGAGGTAAAATAGCCCTTCAAAAACACCAGTTGATATTTTAATGGGATAGATGTGACTATTTCCTTCTCAATCTGGTGTGCCAAGTATTTTGTCAGTCACGATTTGGCTTTTTTTTTTGGGAAGTCCTCTGGAGTCAGTAGATCATAAGAATATCAAAAGCTACATTGATGTTGTCAGCACAGCTGAAGATACTGGCTGTGTTCTGATTCATCAATTAGATGCTTCTGGATGTGTGGCATGATTTTTGTGTGTGTGTGATGGTATTTGTTTAAAACAGCCTGTGTCCCCAGGGAAGTGTGGACATCCAAAGAAAGAATAAAAGATCATAACTATTGTCTTAAAGAAGACTAGTACTCAAATCAGAACAGTGAATACTTTCCAGTTACTTGTATCTGACCACATAATTAGCAGTAGCATCGTGTTTTGGTCTCTCTTGACTTTGGTTATTGAACACACAAATTTTGTGATGTTACCAAGTTTTTATTTACCAATCTACTGGAGCTTATGTGCAATGATTTTTGACAAAAAAAAGTGTGATTTCCATATATTTGAAGCAAACCTTATATTTACTCATTGTGTTACTGACGAGCAACAAAGGATACTTTTCTCTGTGATCTGCAGCTTTCTGTATCAGTTTTCTCTAAATCAAGTAGCTTTTGACTTTGAGTTATTTCAGAAAACTAATATTGCCCAGGTATTTAGATTACATTTTAAACAGGTGTTGCTGTACATATTGAAATCACTTTGAGTCAAACCAAAAGTGAAGCATCATGTGAAAAACTCGAGCTTAAAATCTTACACGAGAACTTAATTAATATTACAAGTAAAGTATTTCTGAATTAGTCATGTCTCGTAAATACACCTGCTTCTTTCATTGCTTTTTTATAATGACCTCCTAATGGTCAAATAATTCTTTAGTGGGATGATTTTTACTTAAACTGTAGTTAGGATGGTTGGATAGTTCATACTAGAACAACAGTTGCTTATTTGCTCTGGTCAGCCATTTTCTTCCTGTTATTAAAAGAAGAAAGTGGTTTGAGTGAGTGTGGGTTAAATTATTGTAATTTATTGTAGTGTGTTGTTGATGAATTGGGGAATGGCTGACATCCAGAAGATGCTGTATTGTGTACTACATGCAAGAATAGCTTCATGTATAGGAAAGAAGTTGCACAGAATGATCTCTCTTACGTATTGTAATACACGAATTAATAATTTTCACAGGCATACCATATTTCTTTAAAAAGTTTAGTGGCACCTCTGATACTTAGTGTAAATACCATGCAATAAAAGTAAATTTGGCATGTTCAGGACATGAATTATATACTTATCATGAACACTTTAAATAACTTATTTTAAAAACCTATTTTCATTCTCTATATAGCCTCGATATTGTTCCCAGAATTTCTAGAATATAATTTTTGCTTAAAAGTAGTATTAAAATATAAAAACTTTCTTCACTCAGGCGCTGACCCCAAATCTGTAGTTTGTGCTTTCTTCAAGCAAGGACAGTGCACTAAAGGAGACAAGTGCAAGTTTTCTCATGATTTGTCATTGGAAAGGAAGTGTGAAAAACGGAGTGTCTACATTGATGCAAGAGATGAAGACCTTGAAAAAGGTATAATAATTGTAGAAAGTTACTACTAAGCTATTCTGATTCTGAAACTGGAATTTTAAGATTAAGAGTCTTCTGTTATTGTGGTTATGATCCTGAAGAACAGTGAGTAAGGCAACCCATCCCCCTACATTCAAAGTTCTGAGCAGCACTGAAACTTTTTCCAAGTGTGCTCTCAAGTGTTCTTCAGACCTTACCTAGAAAAAGAAGTATGACCTGCTGATACTGCATGGTGGTTTTTCAGTTGTGCAATGTCATGTATTATGTCATACAAGTCGCAGGTTGAACAGTACTTGACCTTTCTTAGAGCTGCTGTTTCCCTCCTAAGTTCTGTAGAAGGGCAAAAGGAGAAAGTGTAGTGAGCAACCAGAGTTGCCTTCCAGAACTGCTACTAGTGTTTGGCCAAATGTGCACAGTTCCAAAATTAGAGATACTTGGGAGTGTTTTTTCTGTGACTTTCTCTCCCCAAATGACTTGTCGGCTAAGTACTCTGGATTTTATTTTTATTTAGCAGGGATTAGAGATTTTATAGAACTTGGTTTTTTCACATTTCCTCATGTCTCAGTCTTTATTTGAATTTTAGCCTCTGTCATCCTAAATGTATATGATGGGATCCCACAGATTCACTGCTGTTACTGTCATTGGTTGACACTGAACCATGCCGTAAATCAAATCCCTCCTGATGGGAGAGAATTTTCTAAAAGTGCTTGCAAGGAGTTTCAAAGATAAACCGAGACTTTTCCTGGAGTTTCAATGCTGCCGGATAGTTGTTTATTAAGTCTTATCAGAGGAACAGAGCCACTAGCATGACCCAGGTACAGCACAGAGCACAGAAAGCAGGAAATAAGTCTAATTATCAAGATTTATGCAGCCTTTTAAAGATAATTTAACCAATAGTTACTAAAAACATATATTATTTTCACTTTCTTACCAATTATTCAGTAACACGGGCAGGAACTGTGGAGTTCTCTATCCAATCATCCCAAACTACTTTTACTGCAGAACATGGAGTAGTAGAAGAAGGAGAAGAAGGTTTAGAGAACAACAAGAATCCTCCATTTTGATATTTTTTACTCTTATCTATTTACTACAAAGAGAAGCCCAAAACCTCTAAATTTTTCACCCTGTGACAATCTTACATAGCAGTTTATCACCTAATTCACACCACTGTATTTTCTAGTTCTTGTCTGATAGTTGGTAATTTTTTCCAAGGTTGGAGGTTAAAACAGTGTTGCTCAGGGGGGTAAAAAACCTTAAAAACAGGCAGAGAAATATTCTTGGCACTCTGGGTTCCTACAATTGGTGATTTGCTTCTTTTGATGGAACTTTCTTTTAACTTTAACACAGATAATTTGGTATTATCTCTTTCAATCCTCAAGTTAGATTATCTGTATTTCTGGATGTTAACCCTCCAACCTTCTCTTTTATTCAGTTGTCTTGTTTTTCTTCTTTTCCCTTGTCCACACTCAGTACTTTACAGATGGAATGACACATTATTGAGTGTTTAATTGAAACACACTCTATGCATTTCAAAATTAAAATTTCTAGGGCTTTTGAGGTAATTTACTCTTGAGTGGCATGGGAGAGTTTGAAAACATTATTTTAAAAACCTGAATTTATTTTGCATTGTATAAGCTACTTAAAATATAAGAATTGCATATTAAAACTGTTACTGGGCAGAAAAGCAGCTTGCTGGCAATGTTTAGTATTTGGAATATTTTTGTGAAACCATCTGTTGTCTTTTTCTAGATACAATGGACAACTGGGATGAGAAGAAGCTGGAAGAAGTGGTGAACAAGAAGCATGGTGAGGCGGAAAAGAAAAAACCCAAAACCCAAATAGTATGTCCTCTTTTTTTTTTTTTTTTTTTTTTTTTTTTTTAATTGCACTGTACTAGAAGGAATTAAGTGCAGTCTGGCATTAGATGTGTTTATCATTATGTAAAAATCTGGAATGGAATATTATAATAATAATACTCTGAGTAGACAGCTGGACTGATAGTATTTCTAGTAATATATGGAAAAATTTTAAAAACCACAAAGAAAATCACAGCCCAACAGCTCTTTTCAGTCCATAAAGTGTTTTATTATGTACATTACAAATGGATAGTAGGTGAAGTGATAAAGGATTCAGTAGTGTATCTAATGCATCCTAATTGCCTAGAAGATCCAAGTATTGTGATTAGTGAAGTCTGTTATTGCCATATATATTGACTTGTTTATGTACTGGGTGACATACAAGCATTACAAGTTTTTAAATTTTCTCCTTTAAGTTGGAATTTACGAATTGAGAGTAATTTGTAATTCCTGGGCTCTAAGTTCAACAAGATTTTTTAGGTTTGCACTAAACGGCATAATGGGTTAATCCCTTTTTCTTTCTTTGGGACTGTTTCACCTCATTTTCAATACCAAGTAAGTAAAAAGTCTATTTTTAGTCTATTTTTAACTTCTGCCTAAATTTGCAGAAGTTAAACATTGCTGTGGCTAAAAACAAACTATTAATTGCTTGTTAAAGGTCTCAGAATGGCATCTTTACCTCAGGATCCAGAGCTGGAAGGTTTAACATGTGAAGCAGATGCAATTTATTTTGTTTAAAACTGCACCAATGTTGGTGAGCAGAAAGAGAAGTGCTGATGAGGAGTACACAGTTGCCAGTCTTCTCTCATCTTGTCTTTTTTAATTGGGATCATATTGTGGGAGAAAAAGCTGTTGACTACATCAGTTTTAGATGGGTGCGCTTCTTCGTCTACTGTTCTTAGTAGTAATGCATTTCACATGTTCCTTCTGTTTTGAGCACAACTGACTTGGACTTACTGAACTTCTGACATGGAGTGTAAGATGCTGGGAATGGAAAGAGAACATGGTGCTAACAACCATTGTTTTTATACAGGTCTGCAAATACTTCCTTGATGCTATTGAAAACAACAAATATGGATGGTTTTGGGTCTGTCCAGGTGGAGGAGACAACTGCATGTATCGCCATGCTCTCCCTCCAGGCTTTGTATTAAAAAAAGACAAAAAGAAGGAAGAAAAGCAAGATGAAATTTCATTAGAAGATCTAATAGAAAAAGAGGTAAAGTTGTCAGACAGCTACCTTTTGGTGGTAGTTGTTTTCGTTACTCTGAAGAGACACATAAAAAATTTGCTAATTTATGATAAAAAACTATTCGATGTTTTTAGAGCTGTATGAGCTAGGGCGAAGGATACGTAGCATTGATTCATGTTTTTGTTTAGGAACTATTACCTAGTGAATAGAATTAACTGCAGCTGCATACTTAGTGCAGCTGTTGCTTACCCTTTTTTAGGAGGCTTCTATTTTTTGACTGCTATTTCTCATTTATCCATTACAACTGCTTTTGTGGCTTTTCTTATCCCCTGCTCACTGTCTCCTTAGTTCTCCCTTATGTCTCTAATGAGGAAGCAACACCAAGAGCACAAGGCCTTCTGAAGGTGTTGCTGCTCTGCTTCTGTCACCGTTGCTTGGCAGTGTCAATTTGAGCAGAACCGAATTCTTTCATTTATTTCCTCCTCCACTTCTCCTATTAATTTTTATACCACCTCATCTCACTAGCTGGGAAATCGTTAAGATGATGATGCATGTTTAATAGTGTAAGAGTCAAGAGGGAATTGGAAAGAAATGTTTTCGATTAGTTTCTGGAATAATTAAATGTCCAATATGTTGTAGCCTTTTGAAAGAGTTCCTAGCATTAATCACACTCTCTCCTTGACAGCGTGCTGCCTTAGGACC